>NC_141831.1:5212217-5452217 GCF_982586985.1 Callionymus lyra | reverse complement strand
TGTTTCCTCGACTTCACCGCGAGGCTCTCGGAAGAGAGAGTTTCTAAAAAACACTACGAAGTTCGAACAGTCGGTGTAAATGTGAGCTCCTGGCAGGAGCAGCTGTTGACGTCAATCCTTCCTCGTCACGTTCACCTGTCGCTGTGTTTTCCTGTCGCTAATCCTGCCCGACTTTAGGTTCACTTCCTGCAATTTGGAAGGATTAGAAGCCTTTACTGTGGACGATAAAAAGAAACGGTACCAAAGTTCGGTAAAACACAATCCATGTTTCAAAGGAACACAATCCATACAAGAATAGAGATACATTTTTTGGCATTTGAAATATGATTGATTTTATAAATAGTTTAATTGGGTTTAAAGGAACACGTGTAGGCATTAAAAAGAAGGTTGGTGTTGTTCGAGCAAGAGCTCTTGTTCAACTGGAGAATGACAAATCCTTCAAAAGATTTGTGGATCCAGATAGCACTCCGGTGGCCCTGTTGTAAAACCTCCCCTGAACCATTACTTGAAATCTGTTTTAAGGTTAATTTATAGAATCAAAACTAGGTGGAACTTTATTGATCCCTCAGGAGGTCTCTTTCAGGAAATTGTTTGTTTCCAATTAGACACAGCAATACAGCAATTATTCATAAAACTACATACTACTAACTACATACTTTTAATGCGTGCTTAACAAAAGCTAATAATCCTGCGATAGGTCAAAACAAAAAGAAAATTATGAAGGAACAAAGTGCACATACTATAAATGTTATGGTTGATTCAGTAATCATTATATGAACGTTATATTTGAACATCAAATAAGGTCAAAATAAAGAAAGCACGAACAAGAATAAAAATTAGGGTTCTATTGTAAAGTGACAAACATTCATAAGGAGACTAGTTTGAATAAATGAGGTCTAAGGTGTGAAAGGAAATGGTCTAAAGTGGAAGTTGTGTTTAGGAAATTAGTTATAATTCAAAGTTAATTAACTCACTGGCCGACTGGTCTGCTTGTGTTTTTAGACCAGGAAAGAAAACAGAGTAGTTGGTCCTGCCTTAGCTGACGATGTGAAATAGCTACAAAATAAAGGAGAAGTTTGCTAGTAATGACTCAAGCTGTTTTTTAACCTGCATTAATATAAATGAGGCTAAGCTTGACAACTTACAGAGCGATCTAGAGTTTGTATAGTGGGTAGGATTCTTGGTATCTGAAATGATTAGTATCTGCAAGGAAAGTGTGGGTACCCCTGCTGATGCTGACAACCTGGAATATAACTCTGGACATGCAGAGAAAGAGAAAGTATCTAGATCGAGATAAATAGATACTCTTTATCGATCCCTCTGGAGATCTCCTTTGGGAAATTGGGTTTCCAGTTCACAGCAGTCAATAGTTTCATAAAAACAAGTAGTAGAACAAATCGCAAATAAAGAACAAAGCGCAAGGGAAAACAAAGTGCAAATATAAAGAACATATATCAAAGAAAATAACACAAAGAAACTTTAGAATAGAAATTAACATAGAATAGAATACATAATCCAAACTCAGAATTATAAAGTCTAATAGCACGAGGAATATATGAGTCCCTGAGTCTATTAGTGTTGCATCATGGGAGAAGCATTCGTGCTCCATCTGGGGGACATTTTGGTTATGATTCCATCTCACATTGATAACAATGACAGTTTTTCATGAGACAAGTTACTGGGTTCTCCAGAGACTAAGACTGCCAAGACTTGGATATTGGAATTGGTTCTTCTCTGGATGTTGAATTATAGTTAATAAATGATAGTTAGCAACAATAAACGTAGCACTAACAATTCTAGGAAAGGTAAAGGGACATCTCTAACAAAGATGTATTAGAATCTCAACAAAGTCATGCAGTTTCTTATCAAGTTAAAAGTTTGGCTACTAATGTGATACAGTGACCAGGCAGGGCGAGCGGAGGTTGGAAGGTTCAGCAGTCGACTAAGAAGGCAGATTAGCTCGTAGTCACGGGGTGAACGGACCTCCAACACAGCGCTCCGAGGTGTTCTGGGAAGGCGGGGCTGAATTCGACGCACTAAGCCACACAGCAGTGGGAAGTGATGGGGTTTAGCCATCATCACATGGCTGGTCCATACTAAAGCTGGCCCTGGAGAAGAGGGTGAGAGGGGGCAGCGGACCGATGGTGGCGTGGATTAAAGCTCAGATCAAAGCCACGTTTGAGTGGATCTGAACTCCACAGATGGAATCAAAGATTAAGAGAATATTTTCAGGTAGAAAAATGACCAATTAGCTGAGTCACGAAGAAAAAACAAATGTTGAATTCCTTCGATTTCTTCTACAAGTCAGCGTTTTCTTTCACCGTGCACCTGCTGGGACATTTCTTTTGGACCCATCCCCCCCATGTTTTCCCAACCCCCCACCACATGCTGCCAAGAAAAAGCGTCTGCCCGGGCTCTTTCTCTGTTTGTTCACCCCTTAATGTATTTACCTGACCTCCGCGAAGGGTCTTCGTTGCGGTTTTTCTTTCTCTTTTTCTCGTCGGCTCAGATAGCAGCGACTTAGCTTAGCAGGCAAACCCCCCCCAAGTCCAGGGGGGTCACATTTAGCCGAGCTCAGCACTAACGCAGAACATAAGACGCGAGAGGAAGAGGTTAAGAGATGGAGGGATGTTGGAGTATACAAGCTCCGGGGGAGGGCGAGGAAAACAAAGCATCCCTGCTGCCTTGTTATCTGTTATTACACAATAAGGTGTCGCAATCGTGTCCCTCCTGCGCATAAATGTAAGTGATGTTTTTCGGTAGGAAGTCGATTTCTCAATCGAGTGTCGTGCACATTGTCAAAAGACAACGATAAATCACGAAAATGAGTTTTTATTTAACTGAAAATACAGTAGCACGGTGTCTAAAACTGACTAATGTCTTATGTATCGGGGCAACAACGCCATCCATCATCAGCGTCACCGCAAAAAAAGATGGACGACCACGTGGGCAAACACACCCCCCACCGGTTTGTGCGACGAGTAAAGCGTGAACGAAAAGCAGTCACACCGAAGTGAAAGTCAGGAGCCGTTCGGGGCGACGTATAGAAACAACATGCCCCCCATAAATGTCCATCTAAAACACATCGCTCCCCGAGGGTCTCGTACAAACACGCCTGTCAAACCCAGTTAGCGAAAAGCTGGTTCGGACTAACAATGGTACCTTGTGCACGAGGGCCAAAACCAAAAATGTTCCCCGGGTTCCTCCTCGTCGGACCATCTCTGAAGTCACAGGGTATTTCCCTTTGAGCCACTTTTATTTTTATACAACCATTTCCCCTCCTTCGTTCTTGCCAACTTTTCCCTTCGCTTCTGTTTGTTTCTACTTCTGGATCCAACTCTGTTGCCTCCGGGCTGGACCGTGTTGAACTCATGTCTCGTTGGCATGAGTCGTGGTGGCAGAACCAGTGGCTGCGAGCGGGACCTGGAAAAAAGATTCCAGCTCCAAAGTAATTTGTTCTCCTTTTTGTGCTTCTTTATTGAATTAAACTTGGTGTTTGTCTCATGCTGGTCTGGATCTGTCAGGTAAACTATGCAGGTGGAACTGATCAGTACATTTTAGGTTCTCTTTGCAAAAAAGTGGTTGTTTTCTTTTCTTTTTGTTTGTTTGAAGCGAATCTAATCCTGAACAAGTCTTCACACTTTTTAAGAAACATTCTTGTCACAAGAACGTGGCAGTTTGAAATCGGGTTCCTTTATCGACCGCTTGGTTTGTATCACAGTTTTATGGGCAACAACCAAAAAATGTATTCAATTAAACTAGTACTATGATTATACATTTAATAAAGGTTGTTTTGGTTCAAGATTTTCCTGATTTGTTAAACGTTCTTTTTTGACATGACGGACGCTCACAACCTTGACATTCCAGCATTTTTCTTTAGAAAATAAGATCATAAAAGAAAATGTGTTTCCAGTCAAATACATTTTGTTATGAAAATATTGGAAAAACGTCTTCAAGAAGCCATAAAACTATTTTTTATATTTAATGAATGTCCTTCAATGACCCGTTTCTTGTGCGATGTTTAGATTTTGGGGTTTTTACAAAGGTAATCGAAACCCGAGCATTTAATGCTGGGTTTCCTAAAGGCAATCGTTCTTAAGGACATAAGAAGGCTCTTAAGAAGGGTTTGAGAAGGAGTGATGAGATACAGGTGTTTCTCAGACATGTTCTTTACTGCCTTCTTAAGAAGAATCTTAAGATCAAGATCAAGATCACGCTTTTTAAGAAGCTCTATTGGGCTTTTTAAGGTGGAACCTTTGTTTCTTTCATATCCGTGAAATGCGACACACAATGTTTATGTGTAGTTCTTACAAAAGCCGATACGTTAATATGTTTTATCTGGTTTATTTGATTATTATGTTGTAGTCATAGTGTTTTATCGCGACTCTACTTTCTTTCACAGCGTCCTCAAGAAGAACGTAGCACTTTAAGAGCTTCTTTAGCAATCTGGGGAAACACGACCAATGTCAATAACGTGACAACATTTTTCTTACTTTAAAAATTATTGTTGTTTTAAGTGTGCGATTCCGGGTCTTAACTTTTTTCACCAAAAAAAGGGAAGAATGATGTTTGATTGTATCATAATCTTTCTTTTTAAATAAGTAAGTAAGTAAGTAATATTTATTTATATAGCGCTTTTCGAGACCAGGGTCACAAAGCGCTTAAACAATACTCAAAAAAGTACATACTTTAAAGATCAAGATAATACTGAGAACAACACAGGAGTTCGAGAAATTCAAGGAAAAGCCTGAACAAATAGAAACGTCTTAAGATGTTTCTTAAAGGAGTCAGTAGATCCATCAAGCGCAAAGAGAGAGAAGATCGTTCCAAAGCTTAGGAGCAACAGCCTGAAAAGATTTCTCTCCTCTGGTCCTGAACCGTGTGCGTGGAACCATAAGTAGATTCTGATCCACAGACCTCAGAGCCCGAGCTGGGGTGTAAGGCTGGATCAGATCACTGATGTAAGGAGGAGCCTGACCATGAATAGATCTGAAAGTAAGAAGCAGAATTTTAAAGTTGATCCTGAAAGAAACTGGAAGCCAGTGAAGAGTTTGAAGGACCGGAGAAATGTGAGTTCTTCTACTAGAGCGGCTCAGAATTCTCGCTGCAGAGTTCTGAATCAACAGATCCTTCTTGTTAAGACATGAAAACAAACTGTTACAATAGTACAGACGAGAAGAAACAAACGCATGGATTATAAGATCCAGATCATGTTCCGACAACATTTTCCTAAGTTTAGAGAGTTTTCTCAGTTGAAGGAAACAGTTTCTGGTCAGTTTTCTGCAATAAAGTGACACAACATACTATTTCTGGTCTGATAAACAGGAGGCTCTAAACACACAATTTAAAATGAAATAACTATATTAAATACTTCACACGAGTGTCTCTTTGTTTGATCCGTTGTCATTTGGGTTTGAACAAAACCACCTTCTTCTCTTTAACCGGGTCATTTTGGCCGAGTGTTTCCACCTTGGTTCAGGAATCTGGTCCAAACGAGCAGGTTTGGAATCAAGCGATTGAGAAAAAGAACGTGAGCAGATGAAGTGATCGACCGCCTGACCTGAGATCTGTGGAAAACATCTAGAATGAAACAATGATTCTGTATTCAAAGCAGATTGTTCTCCCTCCAGCTCCCACTTATTGATCTTTAATTTCTTTTGTCTTTATGTTCTCAGCTCCCCTCCCTCCTTCGCTCTCTCTCTCTCTCTCTCTCTCAGTGCCAGCCTTCCCTTCTTTTGTTCTCCACTGGTAGGTGTGGTCGTGGACACAGAGGGCATCGAACTCAGTCCTGCCTCGATGACTTTCTGCCTTTGGTCTTCACTAATCTGCGGCTCGGCTCGGCACACACCGGCACCGGCACCTGCGACTGTGCCGGTCATCTCTCGAAACATCAACGAAGACTTAACATGTGATAAACAATCTCGGTTTACAATTTATATTGTGGGAATCTTTAGTGAAATAATTAACATTTAAGCAGATGTTTCTTCTGTTTTTGTTGTAATGGTCTATTAATATTTTATTTTTAATAGTTAAAAATCCTTTTTTTAATCGGTATAATATGCAATCACATCATAATATTATATAAACTTCTGCTTGTTTGGGTCCATATGTGTTTCAATCTGGATATTGTTCTTCGGTTTGTTGCTGAACTAAAATCTAAAGATGCTGTAAAAAAATAAAATCACAAAAGGGGTCGAAATCTTTAACCGCAACAAATTCCTGTGTTTTGTTTACAACGCTGGCAATAAAAAAGAAAATCTGGTCACAGGCTGAACATATTCTATATCAATCAAACTGTCTTTAGCAGTGAGTTTCAACTGTTATTCAAAGTCTAATTGGAATAATCTTAAACTTATCTTTATAGGTCAAAAAAATCAACTTGAACATTTCTTTTTAACAATACTGTATTCGACAGCAATAAATATATGTTTCATCAGATCACATATTAATATTTAAGCTGGTTTACAGTTGAATAAAGTGTGTTTAAAAAATAATAATTATATTTTTAATTTACAAATAACATTCAAATATTCACAGCGTTTTTAATTTTTGTGTTGCAATTAAACTTCTGTTCGGTATAGGCAGTCATGACGTCCTCTGCAGCTAAAGAACAATTAAATCCTGTGAGATCCCAGCGATAACTGAGGACGAGAGGATGCAGTGAGTCCAGCTTTTAACGCTGATGTTTGGACATAGTTTGGTTTGAAAACAAATCAAAGCAGTTTTGACTTCGTCAAGAGTCATGTAGTCTGTAAATACTACAACACCAGAGTCAAGTACTGGACAATACTACACATATATACTTGTTACTACACTATCACAACACCAGAGTCAAGTACTGGACAATACTACACATATATACTTGTTACTACACTATCACAACACCAGAGTCAAGTACTGGACAATACTACACATATATACTTGTTACTACACTATCACAACACCAGAGTCAAGTACTGGACAATACTACACATATATACTTGTTACTACACTATCACAACACCAGAGTCAAGTACTGGACAATACTACACATATATACTTGTTACTACACTATCACAACACCAGAGTCAAGTACTGGACAATACTACACATATATACTTGTTACTACACTATCACAACACCAGAGTCAAGTACTGGACAATACTACACATATATACTTGTTACTACACTATCACAACACCAGAGTCAAGTACTGGACAATACTACACGTATATACTTGTTACTACACTATCACAACACCAGAGTCAAGTACTGGACAATACTACACATATATACTTGTTACTACACTATCACAACACCAGAGTCAAGTACTGGACAAAACTACAGATAAATCCTTGTTACTATAGTATTGTTAAATATCATACATCACAACCATGTGCTCTAAGACATCAAAGTCAGGATTATTGATACTTGTTTTTGTTTAAGAAATATTCAGCTGAATATGAATATTTTTGGACTGTTCAAAAAAACGACTTCACTCAAGTCAAGATGGTAAACTTATTTTCAGTGCCAGTAGCTCCACGTCGGTCCTCATAAAGAGAGCCACGACTCTGAAGCGACGCTTCCATGAAGCTATATTCCCAGGATCTGTTCCAGTCAGAACCTTCTAACCTTTAAACCCCGGCTTAGTTTTAACTTGTAAGTCCTTCTGCTTGTCAGTAGCTGTAGCGACTCAGCGTTGGGAAAAATCCCCGGCGTGACAGCCAGAGTCGGATGAAGAACAGAACCAGATTAAATTGTCAGCAAACGTCGTAGACGAGACTCCGAACCCGCCTCGCGTCGCGGCCGCATCCATCACGCCGGGCCATAAACAGGGCCTCGGGCCAGGTGTATCAGGTGACTCCCCGACATCCCGACTCGCTGGCATGACTTACTCCGGCTCTGACGAAACACAGCTATAGTTGTGTTTTCTGTCATTGCTCAGTATAAGTGAACCAATGCCTTACATGGACTTTGGAATTAAACCATGACCGTGTACGTGTGCGACGGGGGAGTCGAAAAGATTCATGGTTTCTTCCTCCGGACGCACCGGACCACCCGGACGGAAGCTTCTCAGCCCCTGAAAAAAGTGAAGATCGCTGATAATCCTTCTCTGAAAGCTTTTTTTTTTGTGACCCCTCTATCGTGCACACATGGATGCACAAACACTTAAGCCCCGAACTTGTGGCTGTTAGAACCATCGCACAAAAAATAAAAACCTTTTGGAGCAAAGAATATTTTCCAGCATGTGAGATAACACAACTTTTAACACAGATTAGTTCGAAAATGATCACAAATCTTCAGCCACAGCTACCTTATCGTTGATTGCGAAATTCCGTTCTTAAAGGCATTTAATGAAGTTCAAAAAGTTACTTTTATCGTTCTCTAGTTTAAATTGACAAAAGATATTTGGACTTCCAAACACCTTTGCATATGAAGTGTCTTCCCTCTCAACAACCCAACAAAGTATCGATGACCTGAACATCTCTCGTAATGCTTTGCCGCCCAGCCAACCCAACACATCTAGCCCTGAAGCAACCTAGACATAGAATTTATTTAATTTTACATTATTTAGGCGGCCAATCAGCCATCACTAAATGGAGTAGTCTGTGGAAAGGCATCATGGGAGTTCCCACATTTTGTTGGCACCATAAGTCAGGTGGGTTATACGGTGCATTCTGCTTAGTTACCGCTACCTAGGTTATGCTTAGTAACCTATGCTTTGTAACGGTGCGATCGATGACGAGGATCTGTGCCGTTTACTGACAACTTTAATTGAGAACGACAAGACCATAGCTTGTGATGAATCATTGTATCCTTGGCTCGATAAACGTAACATCTGTGACCCTCGTTTGACCCTTGAACGTCTTTTTGACCAGTTTTTGTAACGGTTCTGATTCGTACTCTTGATACAGAAGCGTAAAATCTCGATTTGTACTTGTAATTTTGAAAAAAGTTTCACAATTTTTTCATTTGTATTCAGTTGTTTTTGTAGATGACTTAAGAAAAAATATAAAAACACTCCACAATTAAAAATCACATGACAGTTTTACCCCATAGACAGAGATTAAGAAGATCCTAAACCTAAAAAGGAACTAATCCTTAATAAAAAGGATTAGCTCCATTAATGTGCTTTTCAATGTGACGTCATAAACTTCAAAGACGTTACAAAGATTAAGCAGCTTCATTTAAAGGACTCTTCATTCAAACTATTTATTTTTTCTACACTTTTGGTTCGAAGTGAAGCGGAATTCCAGCCTCCGGCCGGACACGGCGGTGTGAGACAGTCTCAGAGCCGAGACAGGAAGCGATGCAATTCACCAGGAAGTGGCCACCATTGTGGAAAAAGCTCGGGCGGAAGCTCTGCTGGACACGATACGTCAGAGAACTTCCCTGCGGAATATACACAACGCAGATGTACACAAACTCTTTCTAGACTTTTTGACGAACACACACAAGGCTCCTTTCAGAGATTGCGTTGTATTTTCCTTTGGGGTGCGACGAGAATTTAAGTTAGCGTATTTTCTGGACTATAAGTCGCAGTTTTTTTTTGATAGTTTGTCCGGGAGTGCGACTTATACTCTGGAGCGACTTATGTGTGAAATTATTAACACATTATTAGCGGTATATCATTTCACATGTTATTTTCACACTAAACCACAAGAGGGCGCTCTAGGCCTGTGTTGATAATTTCAACGTAGAAGAGGAAGCGCCGCATCTTCTACCTCCGGAGTTAGTTAGTTGT
This sequence comes from Callionymus lyra, assembly GCF_982586985.1. Classification (NCBI taxonomy): domain Eukaryota; kingdom Metazoa; phylum Chordata; class Actinopteri; order Syngnathiformes; family Callionymidae; genus Callionymus; species Callionymus lyra. Next base: position 5,442,493 of record NC_141831.1, on the reverse strand, counting down.
TTAAAAGTGACACGAGGATGAAGATTTCATTGGATTTGAGTTATTTGGAGTTACACGGATGGTTTGGTAAACTTCTTAGTTATTTATGCTATAGTTCTCTGAATAACTCTTAATATTTTATGTTCACATACCAGGTTCTCAGTTCATGTAACGTAACATACAATTATTCTGTTGTTGCCTCTATTTTTATTTTAAATTCTCTTTCAAGATGACATGTCTGTTCTTGGTGCTGGATTTTATCAAATAAATTTCCCCCAAAAATGCGACTTATACTCCAGTGCGACTTATATATGTTTTTTCCTTCTTTATTATGCATTTTATGGCTGGAGCGACTTGTACTCCGGAGACACTTATAGTCCGGAAAATACGGTACACTAAAATGTTGACGGACAATTAAAACGTAATGATGTTAAAACGACCCTGAAGTGTCCGATCAGGTCCAGTTACTCAAGGGACACCATCCGAGCGAGGAAGTGTGCGACGACGTCACGTTCATAAATAAAAAGCGACAGACGCTTCGAGGCGTCAGGGATTAAGTGCAAAAAAGCGATCCTGACCGGCCGTGACCAAAAGAGAAGAAACGCTTTGTAGACGAAAATGTACATTTTATTGGTTCATTATGGGAGTCGAGTTGCAGCAACATCTGGATTTGTCATACTATCCTAATCAAACAGCTGCATTGATGTTGTAAAACAATGCTCGTACACTCGTGAATCATCTTGTTTCTTCACTTTTTAAACTCTATACGGACACTTTAGTCCCAAAATATTTTCCTCTGAGACGCACATCTTGAGTTTTTAATGTTCTGTACTGAAGAAAAAACAAATGTTTGATGTTAAAAAAAACTTCTTCTGTCCAGAGAGAGTCTGAATATTAGATTTACGATAAAAGTCAGCGTTGGAGTTGATAACACGTCACAGTAATGCGCTCCAGAGTCAGGCGGTTCACGGGGATCGCGACTTAATCCTGGCACTTGACTTGGCAGCGCCGGAGCTTCGCACACATCCACTCTTTAAAAGCAGATGCCGAGGCGGCCGGAGACGTATTATAAACACGCCGGCGTTTGTACTTTGATAGCGTGCGTCTTCAGACGGGTGGTACTCTTTCCACCGTCTCCGCTTCCATTATCAATACGTCTGTGAATGTTCGAGCAGTGGCACTACAAGAACATTAAAATGCCGTGTGGACGTGGGAGAGTTTTGGGGTGAGTGAGTGGGAGGTGAGACGCTGTGCATTAAAGTATTGTATAGCAGTTTTCTGAACGACTTAATCTTGGCCTGAATCTTTCAACTTGTACTCTCTACGTTCACGAGTCATCAAAACAAAGCTTACAAACTTTTTTTTTATTCCTGAGCAAGTGTCAATTTTGGCGCTTTAATAGCATTTTTGGTTGCTTTGTTTTTTAACAGTATTATCTAAGTTTGTAAAAAAAGGTTCATGGAATTTTAAGGAATACATAGAAATTGGTAAACTTGAACTTTTATTTAGATTTAGGAAAGATTTCTGCATTCACACACTTGTATGGCCTCTCCCCGCTACCGTTGGATGTTTTGGACGAAGTATAAATTAAAGTACTTTTGTGTGACTATGCTGCCAAATTGTGCTTTTTAAAGGATAAAGCAAACTTTAATCTAAACGTTTTGTTTTATTCTCAGTATTCATTCTGGTTGTACTTACTTACCAATTTAATGAGGTATACTGCACTCAATAAAACTGCTCAAACATCTAATTACAACTTTGGTACGAACCATGAGGCTTCCTGGTATTACTCCTGCGGTAAAACTATGAAAGTACTTCATAATTGAGTGCGTCTTACAGTCGCAGAAATACAGAAAAAAAACGTAAAGGTGGAAGTACGAGTACGAGTCCGTTTGAGCGAATTGAGATAATACAATAATACACCATTTTTTGTGAAATGAGCCTTTTGGCAGAGGTATGAGCCGTCTTGGTGCTTTAAGAATATTGTCTGCAGGATTAACACATTTATTGAGCTTTAATCGATGATGTTTAATAAGGAAAATGTATTTGACTTAAATCTTTGTCATCTCGCTTTTTTTTTTTTAGTAGTTTAAATTGTTGCAGTGCACCATGGGACTTGGCTGTATCAGTAGTGGGAGAACATTTATCTAAAGGCCCATTAAAGAAAATGTTCAAAAATCTAGCCTTAAAAAATATCTAATGGAAGTCAATGGAAATGATTCATGGAAGTTGTCAAAGATTTCAAAAACTTGTCTCTATATTTCCTTCACTGCTTCCACATAAAGCAAAGTATCCATCATTGGTTTGGACACAAACTCGAGTGTATCTCCAACAATCCGTCCACCAGCCGCCGACATGAAGTCACGCTTCATCCGACCGTGTTCCTTCACACACGCAAACACTCCATTCAGCCACCGCACCATTCACTTAAGCGTGTAAACACAAATAAAGTCCAACACAAACATGTGCGCTAATCCACTTGCCGTGTGCGTTACATAAAGCTGTGCCCTTGAGATCCACTTTAAAAAAAAGTCTCCGGGACACGAAGACAGGTCGCTCGTGGGTGTTGGATTTCGACGCTCCGTGACCGACCGGCACTCGAAGTCCAGTCGGACTTTACGACGGGGGGGGAACTCGATCCGCTGTTTACGACAAGAGGAAGTCTCGGGGCGAACACCAAACCCGGCAGGTGACGAGGTTTCGAAATGAAAACGCAATATTTCTTGCGGTTTGTCGGAGCGTTTTGTGGTGAAGACTTTATTACTCATCAAAACCTTATCAGATATCTAATAAGTGAAGGATGATCCTGAAGCCAAAGAAAAGTTTTTCAATAAAATACACTTAAATTAAATCCAATCAAATCTTGCGGCGAAACATCTTCCAAGATGTAATTGAGCTCAGAATTACATCAATGTGAGTCTTGGCGTCTCCGGCTTCTTGAGTTCAGCTCCTGGAGAACAGATCTCTGTCCTGATCGCCTCATCTCCCCTTTTTATTGACTACTTATCCGGCCATTGAACCTGTCGGTGCGACTCATCCCTGACGAATCTGACTCCAAAAAGATTCGCTTTGAAACCTAAACTAGGCTGAAGTTAACTCTTGTTACGCCGTGAAACAAGTATCTATACTTTTGCCTTTAGCTCTTGCAATGAAGCCAAAATGTTTAGCTTCACTTGTAGCATCGATGGCAAAATTGCCATGCAAGGTATTGCATGCCAGAAATAAAACTTACAGATTTAAGTTCACATTGTTATAATGACTGATAAAGATGCTGGTGTTTAAAACAAGAAACAGAAATTGCTGATGTCAGCAATAATTAAGAAAAGTACAAAAACAAACAAATAAAGATAGTTATGCTAGATTTTATCATTGCGTGTGGAAGCTAGTGCTATAATGCAATAATATACTAACAATGATATATTTGTAGTATTGTCCAGTACTTGACTCTGGTGTTTTGATACTGTAGTAACAAGGATATATGTGTAGTATTGTGTAGTACTTGACTCTGGTGTTATGATACTGTAGTAACAAGTATATATGTGTAGTATTGTGTAGTACTTGACTCTGGTGTTGTGATAGTGTAGTAACAAGTATATATGTGTAGTATTGTCCAGTACTTGACTCTGGTGTTGTGATAGTGTAGTAACAAGTATACAGTATATGTGTAGTATTGTGTAGTACTTGACTCTGGTGTTGTGATAGTGTAGTAACAAGTATATATGTGTGCTTTCATTTGTTTTCAAACCAAAATATGTCCACTGTATGAGTCACTGTATCCTCTTGTCCTCAGTCATCGCTAGAAGGACGTAATGAATACTACCATCTAGCTGTCGTAAATTGAATTGCAACACAAAAAAAAAAAAAACTTGGTTAATATTTGTTAATTGTGAATAATCAAAATGTTTTATTGTAGACACACTTTATTGAAATATAAACCATTTAATAACTATAACAAAAGCTAAATAAGATTATTTTGAATCAATATATTGCTATTGAACAGTATCATGAAGAAAAATATTGCGATATATTGGTGTATCTATAGATATATTCTCACACCTCTAGGTTTTGCATACAATAATTAAAAAATATATAATCTCAATGATATATTTGTGACGTTTAAAAATGGTAAAGATTAAATTTTGTTCGTCCAATTGACACCAGTTTACTGAATAGTTACTCAACAGTAAGTCAACACTTTTTTCTTTTTTTTGCAGTTTCTTCAATCACAAGTAGAAACTTTAAGACTCAGAATATTTGGTAGAAAACATCGTATCCAAGTTAAGTTACAATAACTTGATAGGCTATGTAGTCTCTTAAATAAAAACGTAAATGAAGATAAATCTTCTTTGGTCTCGCCTCAGGACATGTTTTTTCATCAGATTTAAATATATGTAAAGCTGTGGACGTGAGAGGGAACGCGTGGGTTCTATTTTGGTCTCAGACAATTCTAAGTACTTATGTTTTGATGAAATCCACGATGTTTTTCTTAAACAAACATTTACAGTAAGATCAGTGATGAAGCCAAAAACTCTGATTATAACTCGGCTTATTCCGTTTTTTGTTGTGTGCGACGGTACAATCAGGGACCAGCAGACTTCCCGTCCTCTGGAAAGCTCAACATAGTGTCTCCCAGACCTTCCTCAAACAGAGACAAAATAATCTCTCCAGCTGGTCCTGGATCTGCTCCCGTCTGGCATGTCGACCTAAACAAAAGGCCACCAGGTAACACTGCCAACTGAACAGATTCTACAACAGAGACTTTTTCTTTTTTTTTTATTGCACTTTGTTCTGGAACCGAATACACTTCTGATTTTTTAATTTGAGAGGACAGACGCGTGACGTTCATATTTCACTCACTCACGGTGTAATAAAACGCTTGAAACTGAACCAAGTTTTGAACCAATCCAGTGTCGAAGCAGATATATGTGTGTCGCCGACGATGAATATAACAGACGCACACATGTGCATATTTAGGACATCTGTTGAATGAGTCTTTCTTAAAAGAAGAAAGGACGAGATAGACGGACTAAAAGATTGATGCAAAGTGTCCACTTAAAAGGAGATATTCCACGTCCAGCAAATCAAGTATTCTGGACACTGCAGTAGTTAGTTAGCGCATATTTAGAAGCACTACTTGCTTTAATTCCCTCCAGCTGACTCGGCGCGAAGTGGTGCGTGTTACACCTCAACACAATGAGATCATCATCGACCGGTAACACAACACCGCTCACACAATCAAGTGGATTCCAAACTGAAAACTGCGGACAGAATCGACAGATAATAAACAGTGTTTCTTCAACGTCTACACGTCCCATCCATGAATAACTGGTGAGTTATTGAGTATATTAGCTGCTAATAAATAAGTATTTTATATGGTTTAGTCGTGGAATGAAAGATGGTAGCTAAGATGTCTGACCAAAAAAAAGTGGTTGGCGAATGTGGTGGTTGGAGTAAGAAAAAGCAGATGAAGTCTTCAGTGAGCAGTATATGAGGTCTTTCCACAGTAAATCACAATCAGGACTCTTTGTAGATATTTTTGTAGATCTTTGTAGATCTTTGTAGATCTTTGTAGAGTCCCACGAGGGAGGACCAGAGCACGTCACCGGGCAGCACAGTTGTCCAGGTAGAAGATCTGAACAGATTCCAACTTTGTTGGAAGCTCAGAATCTTACTTGTATTAATAATACCCATAGAACTGTAATAATAACCATATATGTACTGTTCTAATAGTATTTTTTTTCATAAATGGGTTTTAAAATATACATTGTGACCCTGGTCTAGAAAGGCGCTATATAAATAGAGATTATTATTATTATTATTATTATTTGTAGGTAAATTTTGGTATCCTTTTTCCTTTGAACCCTTTGTTTGCATTATTGCATTGAACCTTGTTATTTTATACTTGAACTTTGTCATCCCTTGCACTTTGTTCTTTTGTTTGCACTTTGTTCTTGTTTTTAAGAAACTTGCTCTACCGAACTGGAAAACTTTTTTTTTAAAGGGATTTATAAAGTCAATCAATCTATCCATCCATCCATAAAAAAAGATTTTGGATTTATACCTTTAATAAAAAGATTCAGTTCCTTTTTGTTTGTTTGTTTTTGTTTTCAAATTGAGCTTCGTTGCCACAATCAAAGCTTGTCATTTCTGGGTCTTTAGCCTTTTATTTCATTTGTATTTTGACATATTTTTCCTAGTTTAGTCCCAAACCTTCAATCATTTTTTACTTTTTAACTGGTTTAAACCCGCAGTTCTGTCTTCCTATACTTTTTATTTTCAATTTTTTTCAGATTTGCCAGTTTTGTATCCCAAACTCTCCTTGATTTACTGATTTTACCATAGTGTTCGTTACCAATTGACAATGTTTAATTTTTGTAATCAACTTCTTTTAAATAAACAAAAAGGACCTAAAGATTCATCAAGACTAATGCTCTAGGTCGATGAGACTGGAAAAGTCATGACTTTTATGTTTTAAAGACACATTCCATCATGTCTGGTACTATGTTGTATTTGTGTCATAAAACAAAATTCCACACTGTAACTCCACTGAGTTAGTAGCAAAGGAAAAATGTTTTTCTTAGAAATCTGGCAAAAGAAAGCCTGCTTCCTGTGTATGAAGACACCAGGAGAACCATTTTGAGTGGTTTGGGCAACGTTTGGTTCCTTCATAGTTTACCAGGATCTGACCAACATCTCACACAATAGCTGTACTTATCCACGAGAGTAGCTTGACAAACACTGAGGTATCTTCAGAAGTACCGGGGCCTGGATCTTAAAAAACTATGGAGATGCCACAGTGGATTCCAGAGGCGCAGCTCCGTCATCCATAATAACACCATAATTGCCGGTCCATGAGCTGTTATTACTCACATAGTCATCCTTTTCTAGCTGGTGAACCCAACGACAGTTTTTGGAAGTGGCCTCTTTTCGATGCTGTAGGTTTTCCAGCAGTGGGAGAGAGTGATGGGTAAACCAGACCAGAACGTGTCCCTGATCCACGTCTGAGCTTTTACTCCACCGAGCAAAAGGATTCCGGCAGAATCCGGTCTCGGGACCAGAACTGGAGGATCTTTTGATACTTATTAGGTCAATATGTGGTTAACGAAGGATGAAAAATATGCATAAAAGCGTGAATACATGCGTGAAAAGATAAACGAAGTGTGTAATTTATAGCGTTTTCTCACGCGGGTGTAGATCTGTAAAGATGTTTCAACGTCCCACTGAGTCAACAAAGACCACCAGCACCTTCCTTACACTTAACTGGTCAAAGACCCGAGACCATGAAATCATCTGCGTCGCCGCCCAGCAGCTGGTGAGCCGGTCCACCTGCACGCCTGTCTCTAGCATTACACTTGTTTTATTTAAGAATTCCCTTCTCATCCAAGCTTAACGCGGCTGCTTTTAATAGGTTTTACATCACGCGTCGCCTCAAGGAATCAAGGGTCGTTTTAATTTTACATGTGTTTCCTGGAAGACTCCATGGATTCCAGCCAAACAAACACCAATGACATCCAGACTCAGGAAACACTCTTTAACCGTCAGTGAAACAAACAGTACTAATGTTTACGTCTTGTTTCTACTGTTAGAACCAAATTTAAAAAGTATATAAATAGCAGCGGTGTGTATTGGTAAGTATCTAGATGCACTGGCAACGATAGGATATATTGCAAAACTGTATGAACAAGAATAAATACCTATAGTATTGACTATTGACGCATTGTAGAACTTGCAAAGTGATGTTATAAAACCAAAATATGTCCTAATTTCAGCTTTAAAACCTGCTGGAATCGACTTTTACTTTTACTTAAGTTTATAGCAAAGGAAAAACATTATTTATTTATTTATACTATATTGCACAATTTTTTACTTATTAATATTAATATTTATATATTTTTTATATACATTCACTCTTTGCTGTTCTTTTGTTGCCAAGCAACGAAATTTTGTTGTCAGTTTCACAACAGTTTTTTTTCTGTGCAATGACTATAAAAGATAGTCTAAGTTTGTATCCTCTCGTCCTCAGTCATCCCCAGGATTTCATTGTTTTTTTTCGTGACTCTTGTCTGTGAGAAGCGCTTTACAAATATACACTTCTTACTTACTAACTTTAGCAGTGGAGGACGCAATGGCTGCTGCCATCTAGCGGTAGGAAGTTTAATCGCAACACAAAAATAAACGTTGTGATATTGTATACACAATGAATTGAAATATATTCATTTTTTAAATCAATCAATACATGAAAAAGTGCTGTTAAATATAGATACGGTATTGAGAAAGAAATATCTTGATATTTAGGTGTATCAATATTTACTTACACAACTAATAAATATCACAAACAAATAGGTAATTATGGTATTTTTATGTTAGTTTCTACTACAATAAAGTGTCAGAAGGCGTTCGAAGACTGTGGAGAAGTCGCGAGGCAACTCTGAGTTGAATTAACCGTTCTTAATTCTCCCATTTATTTGTCTTGCTTAGACTCAATTTCCCTTTTCACTCGCCGGCCCTTCAGGCATTTCCCAAAGAAAAGCAACAGCTGCCCCTCAAATACAGAACGAGACTCCAATTGGAGGTAAAAGCCAAAGTTCAGGGCTTTTGAATCCTAAACCAATAAAGACGGCGCTGGATTCAAAGCCCCGTGATTATCGGTCTCGGGCGCCGAGCAGCAGGGACGACATTCATTAAAGTAAATGAACCTTCCTGGACAAAAAACACCTCGCAGCATTCATCAGGAGGGCGGCTGGAGGCCGCGCCCCGCTGCGTGAAATATAGGTGAGCGCTGAATGGAACGACGGGAACCACGTCCACTTCACTCTGAGGGGCTCGGTTTGGAAGAAAGGACCGGAGCTAATGAACAAAATGGAAGATTTGAAGCCGAAAAAAAAAGATACTTTTTACCCCATTTACAGGCGGAGCATTAGTTTTGGGAAGAGGCTGGACCCAGTTCTTTCACACTGGATGGATGGGGACCTATTTTTACTCGACTGCATCTATATTGGGGTCATTTTCACGTTCATTTATTTCGTTTTTTGACCACATTGTACTTTTAGCTTTCACTCAGTGAACGTTAGCATTTGAATTACTTTATTGAATAGTTTAATGAAATAAAATTAAAATAAACTAGGATTTTCTTTTCTTTTTCAAGCATTGATTTTTTTTTTTTTGGAATAGTTTAATACAATAATATGGAAATTGAAAAGTTTAATTTTTTCTTTTTAATAAGTTATTATTTGTATTTTCTATATTTTTCAAGTAATATAGATAAGAGTACAGAGTTGAATCTAGTATTATTATTAAACCTACATTTTTACATTGAATTTAAAAGGCTATCATTTAAAAACATGTTTAGAATATTTAGAATTATTGTCATTAGAATATTAAACCCTATCTTCTTAATAAGGATATTGGAATGTTTTTATTTAATTTTATTTATTTTGTTTATACTATATTGCAATTTTTTTTACTTATTAATATTAATATTTATATATTTTTTATATACATTCACTCTATGCTGTTTTTTTGTTGCCAAGCAACAAAATTTTGTTGTCAGTTTCACAACAGTTTTTTTTTCTGTGCAATGACTAAAGTAATATAGATAATTAAAAAAAAATTGTTCTAAATTCAATTTTTTTTTTTAATTTGTAAGCCTTTAAATTCAATATAAAAATGTTGCCACCAGACAATACCAATAAAGAGTACAGAGTTGAATCTAGTATTATTATTATACCAACATTTTTACATTGAATTTAAAAGGCTATAATATAAAAACATGTTTATAATATTTACAATTATTTACATTAGAATATTAAACCCTATCTTCTTAATAAGGATATTGGAATGTTTTTATTGAATTATTTTAATTATATTTTTTAACCAGTTTAGTTGTATTTTCAATAATTCAACCTTTACATTTACAAGAAAATAAATGTAATTATTCGAAAAAAAAAAGAAGAAGAAAAATAACCTTAATGTTTAAAAAACAGCACTTTAATCAAAAACATTCAAAGTTTCAAAGAAAAAATTCAACATAATCTGATGATGTTCTTTTATATCATCCGCTCATTGCGGTGTGTGTGTGTGTGTGTGTGTGTGTGTGTGTGTGTGTGTGTGTGTGTGTGTGTGTGTGTGTGTGTGTGTGCGTACGCGTGTGTGTGTGTGTAAGAAGAAGTGTGACGGGCGCTTCACTGGCAGCTGGCATATGTGAATCCATTCACACAGGAGTGACAAGTTTAATTTGACAATTACAAAACAATAGACCTCTGTTCAGAGCAGCAGTTGGCGCTCGTGCCCGCCGTGTGTGTGTGTGTGTGTGTGTGTGTGTGTGTGTGTGTGTGTGTGTGTGTTCTTGTCAAGATCCTCAGTCAAGTGAAAGTGATGGTAGAGGAAGCGTCGTGGGGGGGGCGAGGCCTCAGAACATACCTAAACTACATGAAAAGCCAGACAGAATAAGAAGTGGTGAAACACTGGCCTGGGTTTTAGACCCGCATTTATTTTGTCAACAATTCAAACCGCTGGGTTGTCGGGCACTTGTGCCAGAAGAGCTGCTGGCTTGAGATGTTTATAATTGTAGAATTAGAGGCGCCGGTGACCTTGTTCGACCTGTTCAAAAGTTCTGTAAAAGTTTAAAAAACAAAGACTAAAATTTAGATTTTACCCCAAACCTAGGTCGACAACATTAGGTGCTGCTTTTAGAACACATTTTTATAAGACTATCTATTAGGAGTGTGTATTGTCAAGAGTTAGTTGATACGTATCATGATAGAGGGCAGTAATATGATATATTTTGATACTGTAGTAACAAGTATATATGTGTAGTATTGTCCAGTACTTGACTCTGGTGTTGTAGTATTTACAGACCACATGACTCTTGACGAAGTCGTAACTACTTTCATTTGTTTTCAAACCAAAATATGTCCAAACGTTCAGTTTTAAAAGCTACTGGAGTCACTGTATCCTCTCGTCCTCAGTTGTAACTCCTTTCATTTGTTTTGAAACCAAAATATGTCCAAACATTAGCTTTACAAGCACTGTATCCTCTCGTCCTCAGTCATCACCGGGATTTTATTGTAGCTTTAGTGACGTAATGACTGCTGCCTCCAACTTTAATTCTAACACAAAAATGAACAAACTCAGTGAATATTTACATTTTAATTGTAATTTTAAAAAAAGTTTTAAAGTTGAACAATATTTGAATCATTTGGGGGAAGATTGTTAATTTTATATATAACATATATTGAATAAAAGAGAAAAAAAGAAAGTTCACCATAAGCTCAAAAATCTTTCACATTAATTTAGGTTTCAAAAGCATGAAGTTTTTTGTTTTTTTTTTTCTTTTTTAAGTAGCTGCAATAAAGAATAAATATTACTTTGATGAAAGAAAATTTGTTACAATTAAGAAAGCGTTTAGTTTTTAGTTTATAATAGGGAGGGATTTAATCAATCATTTTTTAAACAAAACAAAACCTTTATTGAATTTTTAATTTTTTTTAAGCAACTTTTGTTCCAACAGAATTTTTTATTGAAGATATATATATTTTTATTTTAATATTTTTTTAGTTATAGTATCAAAGCAACTTTCTTTTGATTTACATCTGTTATAATAATATATAATATGTCCAAACATCAGCTTTAAAAGATGCTGGAGTCAACTGTATCCTCTCGTCCTCAGTCATCACCAGGATCTCATTGTCCCTTTAACTGCGGAGGACGTAAAGATTGCTGCCATCTATTGGTCAGAGGTTTATTGCAACACAAACATAAATAAAACGTGGTGAATATTCAATATTTTTTTTTAATGGTTATTTAATTTCATACACAATTGAAATAAAAACCAATAAAAAAACCAATAAAAAAACTATGAAAACGTGATTTAAAAGCTAAAAATTATACCCCAAAAATATATATATATGCGGTACAGTATCATGAAGAAAAAAACCTATTGCAATATTTTCTCACACCAATAGTAATCAAGACAGAACAAGAGTTTTACATAATTACAGCTTCCATTTGTCGAGTAAAAACTCATTTTCATTCCGGGCTCGACGGCTTAATCGCCAGATGCAGACCGAGACCCCAAAGACTCCCCCCGTCGCCTCCTCCTTCCCCCCTCGTCTCTCTCCTCCCTGTGGTCCAAGGAGTCGCGTCGCCAAGGTTACGGCTGAACGACAGCACCGAAAACCCATTGAAAAAAAACTCCTCCTGCCTCGACCACTATCAGGAAAACACTGTTTGTATCTCTTTACTATAAGGTTTCAAGACAAAGAAAAATGCTCAACCTCTGATGGAGAAACGACTTCACTGATAAGAATGGTTGACGTCATCTTTCCTCGCCCCTGATAGCAGCCCTAAAAACACTTCTAATCCTCCACAGCACCGCCCCATGTTCCCCCTCATGTGTAAACGCGACGATACGAGGTGTGATGAAGAGATGGCTTGTTTCAAGGACACTCTCGGTGAAGTCACGCACCGAAAACCCACAGACGCCCGTCGTGATGAATGGGTGAAGCCCTGCCTTTTTTTTTTGCTGTCCTCCTTCCACATCGCTCATCGTCATGGCAACCATCGGCACCTCCAGTACTGGCCCGGATTCTTTCTTTTCACACTCAACCCTCCCCGCCACGGATTTCATCCCTTTTTCTTTTTTTTTTTGCCACATGTTTGACAAAATGTTGAAAACAAAGAAAGATTTTTAAATACTGAAAACTAACCTTTCATGTGATATTCATAGTAAATAAACTGAAAATGTGCGTCACTAGCAAAAATTACATTAATATATTATTAGTATTTTCTATCATTTTCACGCATAAAGTAATATAGATAATTAAAAAATAAATGTTCTAAATTCAATATTTGTTTTAATTTGTAAGCCTTTAAATTCAATATGAAAATGTTGCCACCAGACAATATCAATAAAGTACTGAGAATCTAGTATTATTATTAAAACCTACATTTTTACATTGAATTTAAAAGGCTATCATTTAAAAACATGTTTAGAATACTTAGAATTATTGTCATTATAATATTAAACCTTATCTTCATAATTTGGATATTGGAAATGTTTTATTCAATTAAATGTAATTATATTTTTAACCAGTTTAGTTGTATTTTTAATCATTCAACCTGTCCATTTACAAATTAAAAAATGTAATTATTTGAAAAAATGAAGAATTTAAATGTTTAAAAAACGACAGCACTTTAATGAAAAACATTCAAAGTTTCCAAAGATAAAAATTCAACATTAAAGAGATTTCATCTCTTATTTTTTTGCCACATGTTTGACAAAATGTTGAAAACAAAGAACGATTTTTAAATACTGAAAACTAACCTTTCATTTGATATTCATAGTAAATATACTGAAAATGTGCGCCTCTAGCAAAAATTACATTAATATGTTATTAGTATTTTCTATCATTTTCACGCATAAAGTAACATAGATAATTAAAAAATAAATGTTCTAAATTCAATATTTGTTTTAATTTGTAAGCCTTTAAATTCAATATGAAAATGTTGCCACCAGACAATACCAATAGAGTACCGAGTTGAATCTAGTATTATTATTAAAACCTACATTTTTACATTGAATTTAAAAGGCTATCATTTAAAAACATGTTTAGAATATTTAGATTTTTTGTCATTATAATATTAAACCTTATCTTCATAATTTGGATATTGGAAATGTTTTATTCAATTAAATGTAATTATATTTTTAACCAGTTTAGTTGTATTTTTAATAATTCAACCTTTACATTTACAAATTAATAAATGTAATTATTTGAAAAAATAAAGAATTTAAATGTTTAAAAAACGACAGCACTTTAATGAAAAACATTCAAAGTTTCCAAAGACAAAAATTCAACATTAAAGAGATTTCATCTCTTATTTTTTTGCCACATGTTTGACAAAATGTTGCTTTAGAAAAAAGGAAACCAAAGAAAGATTTTTAAATACAGAAAACTAACCTTTCATGTGATATTCATAGCAAATATACTATAAATGTGCGTCACTAGTTAGTAGGGGTTTAGTATTTACCGCGCAAGACGATTGGCTGGATCGCACACGCCGATGCCTCATTAGCATAACAACTAAAAAGACTTGGAGAAAAAAAAAAGGCGTGATTAGGAGAAAGAAGAGAAACATGACCTCTGGCACAAGGGATCCACCACTCAAGATTTATTTTGAAGACGCTAATTGTCCCCTAAAGCAGATCCTACTAATCTAAGCAGTACCTTCAGTATTGTTTATACCAAAGTGCACGTGTCGTAGAAGGAAGTAAGATGATTTTTGGATGTGTGTTAGTATTACTTCTGTTTCTTCCCTTATACTGATTTCATGTGGTATATGGTGCTCTAAAGTTTTTCAAAATTGTTTTAGTATGTGAAAGTGGACTGGGAGGCTCCATATATGACTCGCGATACTCCATAGTATTACACCACAAGGCCCCATGCTATCACTTTGTGAGGGTCCATAGTATTGCACTGCAATGTTGAGCACTTTTTCTCTGCAAGATTCCGTAGTATTACTCCGCTTTTCGGAGCCCTTTTTTTTTCTGAAAGAGTCCGTAGTATTACTCTGCTATGCTGTACTCTCTTACTTAGCAAGGCTCCATAGTATTACTCCGCGATGCTGTACTCTGTTACTCCGCAAGGCTCCATAGTATTACTCCGCGATGCGGTACTCTGTTACTCCGCAAGGCTCCATAGTATTACTCTTCTATGCTGTACTCTCTTACTTCGCAAGGCTCCATAGTAATACTCCGCGATGCTGTACTCTCTTACCTCGCAAGGCTCCATAGTATTACTCTTCTATGCTGTACTCTCTTACTTCGCAAGGCTCCATAGTATTACTCTTCTATGCTGTACTCTCTTACTTCGCAAGGCTCCATAGTAATACTCCGCAATGCTATACTCTCTTACCTCGCAAGGCTCCATAGTATTACTCTGCTATGCTGTACTCTCTTACTTCGCAAGGCTCCATAGTATTACTCAACTATGCTGTACTCTCTTACTTCGCAAGGCTCCATAGTAATACTCCGCGATGCTGTACTCTCTTACCTCGCAAGGCTCCATAGTATTACTCTGCTATGCTGTACTCTCTTACCTCGCAAGGCTCCATAGTATTACTCTGCTATGCTGTACTCTCTTACTACACAAGACTCCATAGCATTACCCTGCAATACTGTCTGCTATTACTCTGCAAGGCTCAATAGTATTACTCCTTGATGCTCTGTGGCATTACCCCACGATGCTCTGTAGTATTACGGCACAGTGCTCCATGTAATTACTCCACCAGGCTCAATAGTATTACTCCCTGATTCTCTGTAGTATTACTGCACAGTGCTCCATGCAATTAGTCTACCAGGCTCAATAGTATTACTCCGTGATTCTCCATAGTATTACTGCACAATGCTCCATGCAATTACCCCACCAGGCTCATTAGTATTACTCCCTGATGCTCTGTAGTATTACTGCACAATGCTCAATGCAATTAATCCACCAGGCTCTTCAGTATTACTCGCTGATTCTCTGTAGTATTACTGCACAGTGCTCCGTGCAATTACTCCACCAGGCTCAATAGTATTACTCCCTGATTCTCTGTAGGATTACTGCACAGTGCTCCGTGCAATTACTCCACCAGGCTCAATAGTATTACTCCCTGATTCTCTGTAGGATTACTGCACAGTGCTCCGTGCAATTACTCCACCAGGCTCATTAGTATTACTCCCTGATGCTCTGTAGTATTACTGCACAATGCTCAATGCAATTAATCCACCAGGCTCTTCAGTATTACTCGCTGATTCTCTGTAGTATTACTGCACAGTGCTCCGTGCAATTACTCCACCAGGCTCAATAGTATTACTCCCTGATTCTCTGTAGGATTACTGCACAGTGCTCCAAGCAATTACTCCACAATGCTCTGTACTAGTTCTCTGCCAGACTTCATAGTATTACTCCACACTGCCAGGCTCAGTAGTATTGATTGACTACAGAGCCTTACAGAGTAATACATAATATATAGTGTGTATAAGGACCCAACATAAGAAACATACTGACGAAGTACTCAGGGTCACGCAGTAGAACAAAATGGTCCTTGTAATCTTTTGTGCCTTCTAGTCCAGATAATACGGCGTCTGACTTCTAGTTTGAACATTTA
The DNA here is from genome assembly GCF_982586985.1 of Callionymus lyra. NCBI lineage: Eukaryota > Metazoa > Chordata > Actinopteri > Syngnathiformes > Callionymidae > Callionymus > Callionymus lyra. Next base: position 5,426,365 of record NC_141831.1, on the reverse strand, counting down.
ATTTTGAGGTTCTTTAAAGAAAAATGAAAGTATTTTCTTTTTTAATATCGTTCATTCATTACTTGGGGTTTCTCAACATTCCATTTTCAATCCCTCCCTCATTTACTGAAAAAGTTAATCTACCTTCCATCTTCCATCCAAGCGCTGCTCAACCTTTCCACATCAGTTTTCTTTCTCTTAATCATTGCAGTGCGATGACTGACGGCAGCTCAAGGAAACCAGATGTCGACTGATGTCACGTCAGCCGGAGAAACTCCCTCCCGTTTCTTTTTGTAGTTCCATCCTTTCATCTCCGCGGTGGAAGCGTCTTGTCTCGAGTCCCGGTGCCATCACCCGGTAGCTGCTCTCGCCGCCTCGAGTCCGACATGGTATTTTGAAACCAGATTGTATTCCAAGATGTACAGAACGCTTCCTAAAACGCTCCCGGCGCACCAGGGTGTGCGAGACCGCAGCCACTACACTCCAAAAAACCACGGCGCTTGAATTTTTTGGCCATCGCCTGCTAAAAAACATCTCACTTCTCCTCAGTTGACATTAAATCTGACACATTCTTTAATTTTAAACACGTTTAACAGCAGGACGGGGAAGAGGCCAAATCGGAGCAAATACCTTTAAAAAAAAAAAAAAACTTGAGCCAAATACCTTTAAAAATGTTCTGGCTTTGAGGTTTGAAACAACATGGAGCGGCTACTGTTCCACGTCAAGAAGATTCATGGTGTAGTCCTCAGATGACTCACGGACCAGAACCTCGTGTCCTGAACTCTGAATGACCAAAGTGCGGGTTTGAAATATTGAACAGACGGTCACGCTTTTTTTCTTTAATTACAAGTCGGGGATCGGTAAGTATAAAGAAGGCGCCAGAGAACATCAAGAAAGGGATACAAAGGGCCAGTGATATGGACGTCAGAGAGCTTGTCTTTTTTTAAACCGGGCGTCTTAAAAAAAAGGAACTCTCAGGCCCTTTCAAGTCGTCGTCTTCACCGACATGTTCTACTCGCCCTCGAAGGGTTCCGATTATTTTCAGAGTAATCACTTCGTTTTCAGAGCAAAAGACAAAAGTGCAAGTTTTAATAGAAGCAACGGATGCTCTGTTGTCTTCGTCTTCGTCCCAAAAAAATCCAAATACCGTTCATCTGTAACGTCCATCTTGTATCGAAGCCTCGACATTAGATCGTGGATGTCAACAGTTATACTGAGACTTCCAATAGAAGTGAAAAGGAGGATGATGGGAATTGTATTATTCCTGTTAAAGGGCAACTAATGTGACTCAAGACACATAAAGTCCCTCATGACAACTTTTTGAAGTTATTACTTTATAAAGTGGCTCTGAAATCTGGGCGAACGAGAGGTTACGAGAGTCCATTTTGACGTAATAATGGCTTCGCTCCTCCTCCGGCCATAATCACGCCCCGCTTTGGTTATACAACGAGTCCCTTGGAGGCGGAGACTTCCGGGATCGACAAGCACGGGGACGAACCTCCATGTTTGACCGATCACAGCAGTGAGTGTGGTTATGGTCAACAAGATTTCATCTCCAGAAAAACCTTTTACTGTTGACATACTGATAACAGGTCCAAGATGAATTTAAAACACACTTAAATCAACACATTAGTTCCCTTTTAAGGAAAGTTTGGTGAAAATAAAAGGGTTTAGGACGCGTCCAAGAGCACTAAAAGATTTCGGCCCCTTGAACGATTGAATTAAAAACCGTGTCCTAAAGCCGAGTTCATGAACGGCTGGCGGATTTGCTAACTTTTAATATAATTGCACTATTTTTTACCTTAAGCATGTTTCACCGTGACACGTTTTTACAGCACCTGAAGTTGCATCAGTGTACGGAAAGTGCCGTATCAAAAAAGTTTCATTCATTCAAAGCTAGAAACTCAAAACCCCTCCTCGTGGAAGTGAATGAATGTGATCACTGTAATCGTAGATGTGTAAATCACGTAGCATGTCGTTAATAATGCGCGGCTTAACAACGTTCATAAACACTTTTCCCGAGACATTTCCCGGGGTTAGTGTTTCATTAAGTTGATTTACAACATTAATTAAATCCGGGGTGAAGTCTGAGCCTAAAAAGAACCTGTCAAATTGTCATGCGCCGATCGGACGTCACGTATATATGCCATTATTACAACGTTACAGGTATTAATTTCGGTGATCGCAATGTATTCACATTAGGAGAAGTTGGCCAAAAAGTCGTCTTTTTTACTTTTTTCTTTGCTGAAATAAACGTGTTGAAAATGGCGATAGCTATTTAGTCATTTGGTGAAGGTATTACCGGGTATATTCTTTCAGAAAGGGTCGACCGGGGTGTTATAAAAGTAAATATTCAATATTTAATGTGGCGTCGACTGGGTTTTCCCAGTTGCAATCTGCAAGTTTTTAACGCTTTTAGGTCTTTTGGGGACACCGTAGCTTCGCGTCATTAAAGATCGGATATTTATTACAGCGCTGTCACATAACGCGGATTATTTACGATCGTGGTTTCTTGATCTTAAATAACAAAGACGTCTGTATTAAGTCATGAGGTTCACAGTGGGATACGTCGCTGCTCCGCTTCATTTTAAGTCATGAAAGTTAATATTCAAGATCAATAAATCTTGTTGATTTTTCTATTCATACTATTTCATTTCTTTCCCTGATTACCTCTAACTTGGTTTTGTCATCACCCTCTCGGTCACGGATCGAGATCGACTCTGTTCCTGAAGAAACATCACAAGCGCTGCCCGTAGAAACAACAACGAAAAAAAAAAAGAAGTTATTTCCGACTCTTGTCGTTCGTCCAACGCTGCCTGACGGACCTCGGTCGCTAACCACAAACACACTTCCACGACTTTTCGGCGGTTTTCATTCCCGATGTCCTCGGAATGCGGCGGATGGTTTTTCTCAGTACATGCTGTTTCAATGTAAACCTCAACATACACCGAGACTTATCTAAAAAAAACAGTTTAATGAAAAACATTCAGGCTTTTTTTTAGGACGAGACCAACATATGTTTGCTAAATAAAGTGAATTACAGTGAATAGTACAAGAGTGACCACTCTATTTAAGGTACTAAAAGTCCCATACTGCACTGCAACAGTTGGCATTTCAACAGATTCTCAAGTAAAGTGATGAACTAAACATGTCGAAGTTTTAATAAAATGATGAATTACAAACAACGAAGCCCATTTGAACCGCAAATCTACTCGCTACCGTCCCCTCGACATGTTTCTTTCCAAGACTTACAAGAACTGGAAATACTTTTACCTTCTTCCTTCCCATTTTCCAAAAATTGTTTGGCCTCAATTCACGACGTTTCAGGTTATATCCTTAACAGACAAATCCGAATCACATAACCACGGTGGTTCTAAGAAAATATAAAAACCATAATTTCACATAAATATGCTCTAAAAACAAAGACTTATGAGTCAAAAAGAAAGAAAAAAATGTCTATTTCCAAGCCAGTGAAGACACCAGTGTGATTCAAACTTTTAAAAACCTGAATAAAACCTCTCGCTAAAGACGTCTCGTGACGACAACCGTCTCAATAAGACGCCGTCACGCCGTAAACACACTGTTGACGCCGACCGTACAGTATATAAAACGTCGCCTCCGATACTACTATCCCGGCTAAATCCTCCTTTGTGTGTTTTTTGGCAACAGCTATCTGGAAAACTAATGTTTCTCTCGTCTCTTTTCCGCGACGGGGAAGTTGTGCGCTGTTTAAATAGATGATTCATTTGATTAAACAAATATTTGCAGCTGAACCATCGTCGACTCCTGAGAGGAAAAATAAATATCGTGCAGTGATTTGGGACGCAGACACGACACCGGAGGAGCAGATATCGGCCGACGGGCTGATAAACACACACACACACACACACACACACACGTGTACACTATCACTAATAACGGCGATAGCTAAGCGTTTGTTTAATCATCAGATACTTTTGCATACGGCCTCGTCCTGACCTCGGATCTAATATATAAACCCGATACGCTGAGAAACAAACGCCTTCACCTCTTGACTCCTTGACCACCTGCTGTCCCCTTCACTCCAGACTCGCTCCGAAAAAGCAAACACAGTCCATAGGAACACAGGAAGCAAACCAATTTACACCAACTTAACTCAGTGTGTCATGAAATTAGATTAGTGTGACCTAATGAACTGTGGGGGCCCCCCCTCGATCACCTGCCTCGTGCATATGGTCGAGTGTGTGTCTGTGTGTGTGTGTCTTTGTGTGTGTCTTTGTGTGCACCTCTGACTCTGAAAATCAAGCTAATGACCTGCATGTGTGTTGAGTTTATCCACCTTCCATCGCACAAGAGGTGAGAAATGGGGATTAGAAGCGAGAGAATCCGGGGCCCAAACAATGGAAGAAGGACATCTGGAGAACTGATAAGTTAGGAAAAAACGAAAGTCGTCTACTCAAGCTGGAATGAAGAGATAGGGAGGAGAAAGGAAACGGATAGATGTGTGCGAAAGAGATACGGACGAAGCTGTCTCGAATGGTTTTGTCATTAGATAAGGGTCAAAATGACCCGAAAGCTGAGGACAATGAAGCAACAAAAGACGACCAGATTCTTCTGGATGAATTAAATATTGTACGATTCCATTTATTAATTTCTGCAAAATACGGGTCAAGGGGGTACGGCTGGGAATCGCACTTTGGTTATTTTGTGAAACCGACCAAAATCGCCATGAGCAACACTAATAGACTCAGGGACTCATTTATTCCTCGTGCTATTAGGCTGTTTAATTCTGAGTTGGAGGCAGAAGTGAAAAGATGATAGTCCATGTTAGTCTTTGTTAGTCTATGTTCTTTATCTTTAGATTTTGTCATCTTGCATTTCTTTTTATTGAACTTTGTTCTCGTTCTTCTTTCATTAAACTATCATCTGTATTGCTGTGTGCTGGAAAAACTATTTCCTGAAGGAGATCTCCAAAGGGATCAATAAAGTTTATCTATCCATCCATCCATCCATCCATCCATCCATCCATCCATCCATCCATCCATCCATCCATCCATCCATCCATCCATCCATCCATCCATCCATCCATCCATCCATCCATCCATCCATCCATCCATCCATCCATCCATCCATCCATCCATCCATCCATTCATCCATCCATCCATCCATCCATCCATCCATCCATCCATCCATCCATCCATTCATTCATCCATCCATTCATTCATCCATCTATCTAAAATACTGGGAATCAGGAATCGTTTTTTTTTCCTGCCTATACGGTTCTTAAGGAGCAAGAAAAATGGATGAAAACATTGAATCAATGAAAACTGAATGTGTGAAATACACAACATTTCTATGCAGATAGTGACAAAACTTCCTTTGAATTTTTGTGTATCTTCCCTGATGAGCTTTCTGTGTATTCTTTATTTGGAAAATGCCATTAATGGATGAGGTGAAGTGAAATAAACAGGAGAACAAAAAAAGCTAATCTAGGATGAGATCATTTAAGAATGAATTTGACCCTTTGGAAGTTTCAATGCCTTGCCCAAGGGACAGTGGCAGGGTTGATCCTACAAGAAGCAGGTTCTTGTCTTAAAATATTGATTTATACAAGTACTGATACAATGAAACTCTGAGTGGCTCTTCTTCAGGTACTAACTTCAACTGTGTTGATTTTTAAAGTAAGTTTTCCAGGATAATAATTTGAATTACACCTTGTGGACTGTATAAAATCAACAACAAAAGCTATATTTTAAATGTAGGGGTTTGGTCAGAGTAATCTTTTGATGCACAATAAAATCAAGGCTTATTCAGGAAGTTCAGTAACAGTTTAACTTGGATCATTTAAGAAAATCAGGTGGAGCTCATTGACTTATTACAGCTGGCGACCACCTGCTGTGACCACCTGCTGTGACCACCTAGTGAACGAAGGAAAAAAAACTTGAATATAATGTGCGTAGTGTTGACATTAATTGTAGTAAAAAATTGCCAGTAAGAGTGGAGATACCAGATGTTTCCCCCCTGGATGTGTTTTGTTGTCAGCAGGAAGCTCTCAACGAGAACACCGGGCGCTAAGATGCACTCGGTTCGTGACGATTGAAAAGTATTTTTCCGTTGATATTTAAAAGGCAAATGCGTTTTGGTTTTGAACTCGAATCACGACTTTACGTTTCTCTACCAGTCTCGACTTTCTAAGTTGTGAAAATATCATCAAGAAGTTGCTCTCAAACCAGCAAACATGATCATTTCTGGCAATCGTTTATGTTAAGGACACGAATGAACGACTTTTTTAAGTGATTGATATCCTTATGGTTGAAATGTAAAAGTCGCAGAATATTTCAGCGATGATAAAAGGAAGAAAGAGGGCGAGAAAGTCGGGGGGAAGACGGAAGAAAAACTGCCATATGGTTAGTGGTCTCATGCTTAATGAGGCGCGAGGCCATCCCTTCCATGAGGCACCCGCCAGTCGGTCGCACATGAACGAACACTTGGTTTTAATATCCAATTATAGGAAACGCACATGAAGTGATCCACGGCTCTTGCTACCGAGGAAATATTGTAACGGCGACCACGAGACAGAGAGACGAACCATCTCTGAAAATGAAGGGATTTGACATGACGCAGAAGCACTTAAAGGCATCATAGAAGTCCATCTATATTTATTTGTTGCTCAATATTATTGTTTATTTCGTTGTCCAGTAAACACTTAAATTAGGTTAATAACACTGAGCTGGAGTCTTCACCACAGAGAGTAACAGTTGGCTCACATACTCTTTGTAATAACTTTTGCTATATTAAAAGAAAATCTGATCCAGTAATGATAGAAAAGGCAACAAAACCTACATTGGTAAGAGTTGAAAGAAGACAAATCTGTTTCACTTACGAAGGTGCCAATAGCACTTTATCCAGCTTATTGTCGGCGTGAAGGGCATCTGTTTTACATCACCTCCCTTTTTTGATAACAAACACTTCACCATTTTCAACAAAGGACGGGAAAGAAAGCCTTCTTCGGTCTTAAATTTCTACAGAGCCAATCTTTAGCTTCGAAAACAGGTTTTTTTCAAATACGCCAAGGTTTTTTTTTCTCCAAGTTGTACTCAAAATACTTTTTTTTTTTTAATACTGTATTTTCCGGACTATAAGTCGCAGTTTTTTTCATAGTTTGTCCGGGGGTGCGACTTATACTCTCAAGCGACTTATGTGTGAAATGAATAACACATAATTACCGGTATATTTTCACAAGTTATTTTCACACTAAACCACAAGAGGGCGCTCTAGGCCTGTGTTGATAATTTCGATGTAGAAGAGGAAGCGCCGCATCTTCTACCTCCGGAGTTAGTTAGTTGTTTAAAAGTGACACCGAGGATGAAGATTTCATTTGAGTTATTTGGAGTTACACGGATGGTTTGGTAAACTTCTTAGTTATTTATGTTATAGTTCTCTGAATAACTCTTCATATGTTATGTTAACATACCAGGTTCTCAGTTCATGTAACGTAACATACAATTATTCAGCCTGTTGTCGCCTCTATTTTTATTTTAAATTGTTTTTCAAGATGACATGTCTGTTCTTGGTGTTGGATTTTATCAAATAAATTTCCCCCAAAAATGCGACTTATACTCCAGTGCTCTTATTTTAAAAGTTTAAAAAGACAAAAGTTAAGCTTCAAAAGCAACCCAGCATAGAATCTCATTGGTATTGGAAGCTGATCTCATGAGAGCTAAATCCTAAATATTCATGTCAGAATCACAAAACTGAAGTAAACAAAGTTAACCCACTTTTAGAAAAACTCCATGAAGAATTTGCAAGAGCCTGTGAGACTATAAAGAATCTGTCTGCCTGATTTGTTCCTGAAAAATATCCAATTAATGTTCTCTACTAAAAATACTTTTCACTCCGTGGCAAATTAGGACGATCTCCGTACAAGCTTCCAGACTCCAGTAGCAAACAGGTGATGAATCCGGACGGAGGTGTTGATGGACGTTATGAGAATAGCTGGAATAGCAGACACACCAGCCTGATCCCTCGTCGCACACTTCCTGTCAACATGGCCGACAGCTGAGCGTCTGGCGTGGGCGGCGTGGAGGGAGCGCGAGGACGCAGGACCCGGAGAGAGCGCGTGTCGGCGCAGACGCCAGCTGTTCACAGCGTGAACGCATTCGCAGGAACTTCAATCTCGCTGGAGTCTGCTCCAGTGCGAACTCCAACCATTTGTCATCGCCGATCACCTGTTAGACGGAACTGAGGGATTTCACACGCGGCGACTGATCCCGGCTCATTAAAGAGACTGACAGACTTATTAAAACATTTAGCATCAAAGTTTTCACAGTTACAATGAAGCCAATGTTGTGAGAGACGCCTCGATGATTACACTTACAGTTTATTTTGGTGTCTAAACAAGAAGGATTCTCGCCTGCAGTTCATACAAAACTTTGCAGAATTCTGAGCCGCTCTAGTAGAAGAACTCACATTTCTACGATCCTTAAAACTCTTCACTGGCTGCCAGTTTCTTTCAGGATAATTTTTAATATTCTGGTTCTTACTTTTAGAACTATTCATGGTCATTGGCCTTTTAAAGGATGTATTTTAGCAGTATATTGTTTTTGTTTGTCAAAGCGGCTTGTGACCCTGGTCTAGAAAGATCTATATAAATAATGTTTACTTAATTACTTAGGGGTGTTAGAAAATATCGATACAATTTTTTCTTCCCTTAACCATGCCGTATCAAAATTCCGTATCAATTGCTCGATTTGGCTTTCTGGCAATGACTGAGGATGAGAGGATACAGTGACTCCCAGCAGCTTTTAAAGCTGATGTTTGGACATACTTTGGTTTAATAAAAAATGTAAATACTGCAAAGTACACAACAATACTACAAATAAATCCTTGTTCCTACAGTATCAAACTATATCGTATAGTTTCCTCTGTATCGTGATATACAGTATATATCCTATCATAACATTCTTGCTAATTCAAATCCCTGTTTGCAATGTGACAATTTTCCATCAAACTAGTCCCAACCTTCTGATTAGTTAAACAAAGTTAAGTTACCTAAACTAAAGTTAGTAAACAATTTCTAAGTTCTACCTAACCTAACCTAGTTGAGGCTAATTTCCTTTTCAATTCAAGACTGTAAAGTTACCTTTGTTGCATTGAGAAAAAGGTTCCAAGCTGTCGATATGTGTTGTTTTGTGTTCGGCTCTTTGTTACAGTGTGTATACAGAAAACTTGCACCATTTAGGAACTAGCCCTACTCAACCCTACCTTCTTTTTGTTGCGTGTCCACAAACAAGGTACGTTCGAAGCACATACTATTTTTAGCACCTGCTTCTAACTGGGGCAAGTACTTTTTTTTAACAAAAAGCAAGAAGAAGTACGAGATTGTTACGAACAAGGGTTTTACGTTGTCCCCGAAACCAGGTTTAGCCCTTTTTGTGAATGGTAAGTACGCAATGGCCTCCAAGATCTGCGATGCTATGTTATGACGGCTCCGCCAACAGCAAGTAGGCGGCAACACAACACAACAGGTTAGTGTCCAGTCAAGCAGGGCTGGAGTTGTGTAGTGGAAAAGGTGCTGATAAAAATGATAAAGGATTTGGAAGACCACCCTTTAGTTCAGGTCAAGATTAGTTCTGCATCACTCGGTGGATCTTTCCAGAAATTCCAAAGACAGTGACGGACTGACTTCCTCGAGGTGAGGTCACGCTGGAAACATGTGTATCATTGGATTTGACAGCCATTCTGTCAACCCGCTCTGCAAGGGATACTTTGGACTCATCAATGAAAGTAAAAGACACTTGAACATCAACTCGTGGTTTCACATCCTGAAATTGGGCGTCTTTTAAATCTTTTTTTTCACCCTCACGACCTACAAAGACGAACCCTGTAAGCGGATGGATGTGCCGACGCTCACACACATAGAAGTCAACATCACATCTCCTGCATGGGAAACACTGAAGTAGGAAGGCGTGGAAACCAAGAAACAAATAACTCCTTTGTGTCCGAAGCTACATAAACAGTTCAACACATTACAGATTACGGCGGTGGCGGAACTGATAAGAGGCTTCCAGCACAATATCGATGCAAGTGTTTGTGTGCGTCAGGTTTCAGAGCATAAAAGACATCCAAGGAAACTATGAAAAGAAAGAACTCCATTTTAAAATGACCCTCAATGTTTGGATGCGGATGAATATGTTTAGAGTTTGTTGGTATCCAAAGAAAAACCCCAAAAAGTTAAGTTATGATTGCTATCTTGGGCTACAATAGTGGGAATAGTAAGTAAGTAATTTATATTTATAGAGCGCTTTTCCAGACCAGGGTCACAAAGCGCTTATACAATCAAAACAATACTCAATAAAATATATACTTTAAAGGTCAAGATAACAATATCGTTCATAAGACTACAGGGAATGTGAGAAATTAATAAAGACAAAAATTCAAACAACTTTTAAATGATTAGTTACAATGTCATAAGAAGAAAACAACATTTGTTAGGAGCAAAACTAAAGCTAGTATATAAACAAAAAATAGGGTAAAAATAATTTATAAATAAATAAGTATCATGATGTTCTATTCTATGTTAATCTTTGTATCCTCCGTCTATGTTCTTGTTCTTTATCTTTAGACTTAGATTGTATCAACTTGTTCTTTGTCTTTATTTCTCTTTGTTCTTGTTCTTATATTTATGAATAATTGCTGTGGCTAATTTGAAAAAAAAAAAAATCCCGACGGAGACCTCCTGAGGGATCAATAAAGTTCTACCTAAAACCTAAAAAAAAACTATATAATATACTGTATATATCGGGAAAATGACTTACATTATGGTAGTAGTTTGGGGTTTAATATTCAACATGAACATTTAAAGTCATATTTTTTCGGCATTTTTATAAGATGAACGCTATTAAGAAATATAAACCAAGCTTGTCGAAAAAAAGTAAAAATAAATTCTTAGCTCAGAGGTTCCAAGTTGGCACAGTGAGATTTCCATTGGAGCAAATGATTTCAGTCCAGAAGGTTAAACCCAGGTCCTTCAACCAAATGTCAGCTCAGGACTGGCTGCCAGGACACATGGCTGAATATTTGGTTGGTCAGCAGAACTATTAATGCATCAATTACCCTGTGGTGTCACGTCAGGTTTCACTCGAGTGTGTGTGTGTTCTCACAGAGTGCCCACAGATTCCATGAAGTTGGTCAAAAAAAAAAAAGTGAAAATTCCAAGTCTTGAATCTGGCACATCCAAGTCCCTTGTGGTAAACAGTTGTCCTGGCAAACGGTGCCAGGGGCCTTGAGGAATCGTGCCGAAAAAGAGAAAATTTATTCCCATTCACGCATGGCGACCAACTTGAAAACCACCCGGGATGTCTGGCCCCGGATTATCTGCGTACCTCGGAGCCTGACGACTGCAGCAAGAACAGGAATTTCAATCCGGGGGGTGTTTAGTAAACTCAGGCATTCAGCTGAAGACTCTGATTATATTTGTCTACAGGTATACATGAATTATTGTGTATTAAAGGCTTTATGTTCTTCATAATTTCACAAATACTGTATACAAATATAAAAGCAAGTCGGGCAGCTGTGACTTGAACGATACAGATGGCTCACCCTACGCCGCTAGAGTGGTCTCCATAGCAACAAAATGAGGTGAGATTGAGGGCAACGTCCGGTAAATCTCTTCAGCTCCAGGAATGCAGGTGAAGTCTCCATTTGTTGAGGGTTTCTCACCGTTCTTGTCTTAGATCTCCACCGATCAGTAGCGTTAATATACTCTGTGCCGAGTTCCTGTCTAAGATCCTTTATCCGAACTATTCAATTTCAACTTTTTCTACATCTGTTGCAATGTTTTACCTCCCAAATAGCTGAGAAAATGTAAATATGTGGGCGTAACAAAATGTATAACCAGCACTCTTTTGACAGGAAGCATGTGTTCTCCCGTACATTGCCTTAGAAAATTGAACCTCTGGTACTTCACAACAAACACAACAACAAATCTTCCAGGCCTCCTTCAAGTCCAGTGGAAATTAGTAGATAAAATCTGTCCGGGGGAGGTCTAAAGTTAGTGGAATGTCAAAATGGTTAATTACTTGTTATAATGTTCTATAACGCCACCTTTTTTACGCTAGCTGCAACTCACTAGCGTAAAACTAGAAAGATTTTCTTTCAGCAAAGAAAATCTTCCCGGCCTCCCACAAGTCCAGTGGAAATTAGTAGGTAAAATCTGTCCGGGAGAGGTCTAAAGTTAGTGGAATGTCATAATGGTTAATTACCTGTTATAATGTCCTATAACGCCACCTTTTTTACGCTAGCTGCTGCTCACTTCAAATAAAGATCAATTCAGTAAGGGTGAAGGCAACAAAAAAGAGGCCAAGTGGTTAAAGTAAGTAAGTAAGTAAGTCATTTTTGCAAGAGTGGCATTCTAACCCAATTTATGCAACCATCACTTTAACAACAGCTGAACGGTTCACAAAGGATCTTTTTGTTCCACTCATGGCTTCCTCCGTATTCTCTCGCCCGGCTGATGGAAACACAAAGTTCATAAAAAACTTTGTGTTTAAGATCATCTGCTTTCACTTTGAACAAAAGGCTCCCTGTGTGTTCGGAGTGACATCACGATGCACTTAAGTCGGTGTCAGGGTTCTTGTCATCGTGACGCAACCGTCAAACTTTGCAGACGGACATGTCATCGACTTAAAGAGTATTTCCTGAACCGAGACCTGATTTCCAAAGTAAATCAAATATTTGACGATGGGGAGCAATCAGGCAGGGTTCGGACATCCCAGGGAAATAAGAGATAGGTCAGGTTAATGAAAATGGTGGGGTGAACGTTTGGGGTTCATAGCAGGACAAATGCATGGACGGCGTTAATAATTGAAAGTGGCAGGTCGTGTTGTAACTAAAGTACTCCGGGTCGGCGGGATGACACGATGAACTTCCTCTTACCTCTAAGAAGCAGGTCCCGGCAGGGGTGTTCTCCTTGATGGAGGCGTTGTAGAAGTTCTTGGCAAACACCGGTTTGTTGTCATTAACATCCTGCAGGACGATGTCGACTTCTGCCGTCGACGACAGCGGCGGGTGGCCACTGTCGGTGGCGACGACGGTGACGCTGGGAGCCGGCTCGGATTCAAAATCCAGAGCTCTGGCGGTCGTAATGATTCCAGTGACCGGGTCGATGGAAAACCAATCGGAGTGGGAGTTTTTGCCTTTGAGGAGGCTGTATCGGATGTCGCCGTTTGGGCCCTGATCCTTGTCCCGGGCTGTGACCTGAAGAACGAAGGATCCTGGAAAGACGACTTCCGGAATGGTCTGTTTGTAGGACTGCTGGTCGAAGAGTGGGGGGTTGTCGTTGACGTCCATCACCTGGATGGTGAAGGAAGACTCTGCTCTGAGGGGAGGCGTGCCCGAGTCCGTGGCCATCACTCTGAGGTCGTACGAGTCTCGCTCCTCTCTGTCCAACACCTGGTCCACGTATATGAGGTAGATGATGCTGTCCTTGGTTGTCAGAGCAAACTTTCCATCACCCCCTTCTAAGGAGACGTTGACGTTGGCGTACTCCCCGTAGTCCGGGTCGGTGACGGATATCCGAGCAACGTACTGGCCCGGCTGGGCCCCTTCGGAGATCCTTGGGGAGCCGTCCTCGCTGAGAAAGATGATGGTCATGGTGGGCTGGTTGTCATTGAAGTCACGGACATGAATCGTAACGAATGCATTAGTCACCTGTGGAAGAAAATTGGAAACACATTATTCTGACCATTTTGAAAACTGGAGGAATGATTTAAGATTTAACATCCTTGACATGAGATTGAACAGAACGATGGAGATTCAAACACATCCGTCTGTAGAATCTAAACGTCCCAGATAAGTTAGGTTAAGTTAAGTTGTTGCCACATTATAAAACCAGTAGAAACAGAAGTTATTTTTACTACCAGAACAAAATGCAAACAGATCTTTTTCTATTGTTGAATCGTGTTGATGACGCCTCACTGCAATATCGTAATGACCTAAGACACCTGGATGTATATTTACCTCGGGATGACTGGCGTTATCTCGGGCCTGAACCACCAACTCATGGACGCGTTTGAGCTCAAAGTCCAGCGGTTTGTTAAGAGTGATGACCCCCGACTTCATGTCTATGACGAAGTAACGCTCGGGGTCACTTTGGCGCCGGTTGATTTCGTACAGCACCAGACCGTTGTCGCCTTCGTCCTCATCTGTCGCAAACACCTACGAGACCAGAAGGGGAGACCATCAATCCAAAACTATAAAGCAGACCACATCAGCTGTGATGCTAGTCCGTGATGAAGGATCATCTCACCTGAAGGATGCTGCTTCCTTGTGGTAGGCTTTCAGATATAATGGCGTGGTACCTGCTCTGGTTGTAGACCGGAGCGTGATCGTTGATGTCGGTCACCACCACTTCCAGGGTCATTGCGCCCATCTTTCGGGGCGAGCCCCCATCAAAGGCTTCGAGTACGATGGTGTATGATGAACGCTTTTCTCTGTCCAGGGGGCCGTTCACAACCAGATCCAGATATAGCGCCTTGTTAGCCGCTCTTTTGGTCTCAAGCCTGAATGCCTGGCCTACGTTGCCTTCCCGGATCGCATATCCTTGTGTGGTCAGCTGGTCCTTGTCGGCGTCGGTCGCAGGCTCCAGGGAAAACCTTGTTCCCACAGCCGTGTGCTCGGGAATTTTAAGAACGACTTTCTTTTTGGGGAACTCCGGCGCATGGTCGTTGATGTCGTTGACGGTAACGGACACCTCGATGGTCACCCCCGTCATGGTGACGGCGATGAAGCTGTACTGGTCCCTCTGCTCGCGGTCCAGGCGGCGAGCGGTCGTGATGATGCCGGTCGTCTCGTCGATGTCGAGGTCGCTGCCGACGCTGGTGCCCTCGTGGTCCGAGATGAAGTAGAGGCTGGCCGTTTCACCGGGAGGCAGTCCGGCGCTGATGTCGCCCACGATGGTCCCGGCGGGCTGCTCTTCGTCCAGCTGCAGCTCCAGCGCTCCCAGGACACCCGTGAACCGGGCCAGGAGAACGCTCAGACAAAACAAAGGCTTCCAGTGCCAGAGGTTCGGTCGACCGACCCCATCCCTCCGTCTCGAACCCGTACTTGTTAAAGACATGGCTCGGTTCCGCTACACCTGCGAGGAAAACAGTAGAAGAACATCATCAGTCGAGGACCTACATTTTATGACATATGAATTCTGAAAACATCTTGAAAGGCACATGTTACTAAAACACTAAATGAAAACAAATTCCTCATATCAAGAGCCTCTTTATATCCTTCCATGACCATGTGAAGGAAGTTTATAGTCCAGAACTCGTACTATAGACACTGCCTGATAAATCTTAGATATTCCCTCATAAAACGCATCCATAGGAATTCTTTGGAAAGAACTACTGGCTGGTTCAGGACCGTTAAAAGGCACATAAAGATGGACGAGAAAGCAAGTGATTCCCTCTCGACTCAACTTCAATACAACAATGTGTGCAAAAGTAGAGTAAAAACCTCCAAAAACAAATATTCTGCTAAAAAATGTGGTGTGTCAAATCGAAGGTCCAGCAGGTCATTTTATGCGGAAAGATCCAAGTGAAGATATTAAGATGGGATTTGTGGAAATGTTGGGGATTCTGCTGTCGAAAATGGTTACTCAGTTAAAACTCTCATTTCCTGTCAAAGCAGTGGTGGTTATACATTTTGCTACGCTTGAAACTTCGGCCATTTGTATAAGACATTGCAAACAGATGTACATGGAATTGTGAGTAAAGTACCAAACTGCTCATAAAACCCGACTTCGTTCAAGGAGCACTTCTTTTCTAATAGTAAGTAAGTAATATTAATAAAGCGCTTTTCTAGACCAGGGTCACAAAGTGCTTAAACAACCAAAACAATACCCGATAAAATATATGCTTAAAAGGTCAAGACAAACACAGGAGTCTCAGAGAATCAATAGTGAGGTTATTTCTTTTCAGACCAAGGGTGGTCCAATTAAAGTGTCTAGTCAAGTTCAATTTCAAAAATTTAATGAAATCCTATTTAAAAAAAACCTTTAAAACTAGATAACCTTTAATCCTTGTGACCAGAAAACAAATGTGATTGTGGTATCCCTTCTCTGGGTCAAGGTGAAGTACTGGAGGTCGTTCACCTTGACCCAGAGACAACACAAAGATAATGCTCCTTAAACCATAAAAAAAAACATATAAATAGGGAGTAAATGAAAAGTAATGGGATTTCAAAAGTCTGTTTTGAGCTTTAAGGAGTAAATACTGAGTCTCTGGCAGGAGTTGGGATGGACTGCGGTCGGAGAATCTTTCAAATGAGCCTCCAATACTTGATGAAGCGTCTGGTTTAGCCTCTCGTTTCATACGATAAACTGCTGAATGAATTCTAGTGAAAGTTTGTCCAGTTTATTGCGTTTGACACTTTTGGTCCAGACTTTGGATTTTTGAAATACTTGCTAAATGCCGATCGAGATAAGGAAACTGTAAGTGCCGTGTTTAACTGCATCCACGGAACCATTACTGTTTTGTCTGGACTTTGATGGAAAACTCGTAGCTCGTAATGATTAGTCTCCGTCTCCGTACGCTACGTTTGAAGCGATGACCTGTTATCACGTGACCGCGCCTGACAAATGAAGTCCCGTTGAAATTAAAAACAGTTCTGGGACTCTTTAATCTACTTGGCCATCTCGATGTGTTGATGTGTAATCAACCTTTTAATGGCGTCTACAAATATTTACATAGAGCGTGAGCCAATGTTTGCACATGTTTATAAGATCTTTTTTAAAGTGTTGTTTTCAAAATGACATGATTTCAACAGGCCCTCGTGATGAAGTATCTCTGTTGTTGGATCAAAGTATCTCAAGCTAAACTGTCTCCCGGGAAAATGATTCACTCGGAATATTTAAACAGCAGCGGGATGACAGAAGAGATTAATTCACTGGTGGAGTCGGTCCTTTAGTGCAGGCATCAACTGGACAGACCTTTGGATCGCAACAGTGCGACTCTATTCTCACATCAATCCATTTTCCGTGCTGCACTCTTTTGTACTTCTATGTATTAACATCTTCCTAACGCTTACAATTCAATTTTTTAAAACTTCTCCATCTGTCATGCTATGTATAAATAACAAGATGATAATATATAAGGATAAAAACACCTACGTTATTCACATGACAAGTCCAGATATATGCCAGATGTATTCCAGATTCAAGATGTTCAGGGTCTTTATATATGTCAGGGGTTTTTTTTACACTTTAAAAATAGCAAAGAGCAGTAAAAGTTGTATTTCAAGGTCGAGTCAGTCATCACCCAAAGTTGGTGGACATAAATAGGAATGTAGATCTACTGGTTAATCAAAAGTTTGGCTTTTAGCTCAGCTCTTCTTAAATGTTAATGGGAACACAGAAGTTTTTTAAATAAATTTCAGTAAAAAAGCACATGTGTACAAATTCTTAGGATTGTTAAATGTGTATATTTCATTATTAAATAATAAAAATATAATAAATTACCCAAGAGCTTTCCTTCTAAAAAAAACCCTTTAATGGAAACAATCCTTTTTTTAAATTTTGGTAGTATTTGGCTTTATTTTTAGGCAGCCAATGTAGGCCTCAACCAACAAGAAAAACCTCAAGGAAAAGGTAATACTTCTTAATATGAAGAAGAGAACGCAGGCAGAGAGGAGAAGACTAAATACATTTTAAAAAAAATTACATGATAAAGTTTAGGGACAAAGTGTAAAAGGGTGATGTTGTGAGATGGCACTCTTGAATAGAAATGACTGGTAACGACACAATGAACAAGACAATATACTGTGATATTGTAGTAACAAGGATATATGTGTAGTATTGTCCAGTACTTGACTCTGGTGTTGTAGTATTTACAGACCACATGACTCTTGACGAAGTCGTAACTACTTTCATTTGTATTCAAACCAAAATATGTCCAAACATCATCTTTAAAAGAGAGCTGAGGGTCGACTGTATCCTCTCGTCCTCAGTCATTGACAGGATCTGTTTGGTCTTTTCCCTTTCCTTAAGCTGTGGAGGACGTAATGACTGCTGCCATCTAGCGGCCGGAAGTTTAATCGCAACACAAAAACTAAACCACGATTGCAAATTTAAAATAGATAAATCGACAAAATGCTGTTGAATATTATTACAATATTTAAGTGAATCAATATTGTCTAGCAACACTTGTATTAGGTTAATCTGGGAAAAACTAAACTGAAATACTGCCACGCATGTCGATAAAGTTTTTGGTGTGTGTGGATACTTTCTTTTTACAAACAAAACAAACGTGATTTATTATCCCACGACTCGACGCGGCCATCAGACTTCCTATTGACCCCGACCTCTGGCAGTAGTTTATGAGGCCTCGGAGGGGAATAGATTAATAAAATCTATAGGTCCTCCGGGGGCCGAGAAGGAACGGAGATGGCGGACGCTCTGCTATGGACGCTGACCTCCACATCTGTTCCAGACGGCGGCCCTGGACACTCCACTCCTACACCAGACACACACACACGCACACCCTCGCTTTGTTTTCTGTCCTTGTGTTTGTCCTGGACCAGGAAAAGACAGAGAACTGTTGAGCGTCTGGAACAGAACCAGGGGTGTGATGGTTCTGCCACTCGCTGGGGAAACTCTGAGTCAAAGCTTTGAGAAGGGAAAACCTGTGGTAACATAATGCGACCATTGACAACAGAAAACAAAGAGAAGAAATCATGGCAGGGACTTGGAATCAAAACAGAGGTTAAGTATAATCTGTGATTACGGCTCTGGCTCGGTGTCCTTGTTGTCTCTACGGGGAACGCTTAGCCGTGTCGGACGAGGCTGGAAAACACGACGCCGTCCAAAAAAATTGCGCTCTTAACGTCAAACCTCTTCTCGTCAGAGCCGGTGAAAGGTCGGAGAAAAAGAGCGCACCGTCGGAGATCCTTCACCGCTGATGGGGGATCCGTGACATCATCTCCTCTCCGAGGTGTTTCTGCTCGTGATTGACCCTGAGAGACGAGCTGATGGGAAACAGTCGGAGTCTCCCGGAGAAGAGACCTTGACGTACGTATGTTTGACATGGAAGGTAGTCGTGCTGCTGAAGGTCGTCACCGAGGCTTCCATGAAAGTTGTGTAGATTTCTGGCCAACAATGAAGATGAACTACTATAATAACATATAATCCAATGCCAACTTTTTACATGACCAGCTTTGAGTTGCTTCTCTGTAAAAGTCAAGTTTTTGACGGTGAACCAAAGTGGTTTAGTTGATGCAACATCAACATGAAGCTCTCAAAGCAAGTTTACACAGAAAAAAATAGGAGATTTAAGGATTAATGGGAGAAAAAAAAAATCTTTACAATGCACAAGATTGTTACCATTTTTTCATGATACTGCGTTTATTTTTTTTATCAATTAACATTCATAGCGTTTGATCATTTTTGTGTTGCAATTAAACCTCCGGTCGCTACATGGTAGCAGTCGCTACGTCCTCCATAGCCAAAGGAACCATGAAACCCTGCAAGATCCCGGTAATGACTGAGGATGAGAGGATACAGTCCACTGTATCCGCTGTTTTAAAGCTGATGTTTGGACATATTTTGGTTTTTAAAAACAAATGAAAGCAGTTACGACTTTGTCAAGAGTCATGTGGTCTGTAAATACTACAACACCAGAGTCAAGTACTGCACACTACTACACATATATACTTTTTACTACAGTATCACTATATATTGTATCGTTGCTCTTGTATCGTGATACTGTATCGCCTGATTCTTGACAATACACATCCATCTTTGCAACACTTTCATAAGACAGAAACTCTCTGGGGAAAATACATTTAGGCCCAGGAAAATACTTTTGGATCCAGGTCAAGAAACTTTTAAACGCTAGAAATTAAAAGATACCGGCGATGACTGAGGACGAGAGGATACAGTGACTCCAGCAGCTTTTAAAGCTGATGTTTGGACATATTTTGGTTTGAAAACAAATGAAAGCAGTTACGACTTCGTCAAGAGTCATGTGGTCTGTAAATACTACAACACCAGAGTCAAGTACTGGACAATACTACAAATATATCCTTGTTACTACACTATCACAACACCAGAGTCAAGTACTGGACAATACTACACATATATGCTTGTTACTACAGCATCACAACACCAGAGTCAAGTACTGGACAATACTACACATATATACTTGTTACTACAGCATCACAACACCAGAGTCAAGTACTGGACAATACTACACATATATGCTTGTTACTACAGCATCACAACACCAGAGTCAAGTACTGGACAATACTACACATATATACTTGTTACTACAGTATCATAACACCAGAGTCAAGTACTGGACAATACTACACATTTGTACTTATTACTACACTATCACAACACAAGAGTCAAGTACTCGACAATACTACAAATATATCCTTGTTACTACAGTATCACTATATATCATATCGTTGCTCTTGTATCGTGATACTGTATCGCCTGATTCTTGACAATACACATCCATCTTTGCAACACTTTCATAAGACAGAAACTCTCAGGGGAAAATACATTTAGGCCCAGGAAAATACTTTTGGATCCAGGTCAAGAAACTTTTAAACGCTAGAAATTAAAAGATACCGGCGATGACTGAGGACGAGAGGATACAGTGACTCCAGCAGCTTTTAAAGCTGATGTTTGGACATATTTTGGTTTGAAAACAAATGAAAGCAGTTACGACTTCGTCAAGAGTCATGTGGTCTGTAAATACTACAACACCAGAGTCAAGTACTGGACAATACTACAAATATATCCTTGTTACTACACTATCACAACACCAGAGTCAAGTACTGGACAATACTACACATATATGCTTGTTACTACAGCATCACAACACCAGAGTCAAGTACTGGACAATACTACACATATATACTTGTTACTACAGCATCACAACACCAGAGTCAAGTACTGGACAATACTACACATATATGCTTGTTACTACAGCATCACAACACCAGAGTCAAGTACTGGACAATACTACACATATATACTTGTTACTACAGTATCATAACACCAGAGTCAAGTACTGGACAATACTACACATTTGTACTTATTACTACACTATCACAACACAAGAGTCAAGTACTCGACAATACTACAAATATATCCTTGTTACTACAGTATCACTATATATCATATCGTTGCTCTTGTATCGTGATACTGTATCGCCTGATTCTTGACAATACACATCCATCTTTGCAACACTTTCATAAGACAGAAACTCTCAGGGGAAAATACATTTAGGCCCAGGAAAATACTTTTGGATCCAGGTCAAGAAACTTTTAAACGCTAGAAATTAAAAGATACCGGCGATGACTGAGGACGAGAGGATACAGTGACTCCAGCAGCTTTTAAAGCTGATGTTTGGACATATTTTGGTTTGAAAACAAATGAAAGCAGTTACAACTTCATCAAGAGTCATGTGGTCTGTAAATACTACAACACCAGAGTCAAGTACTGGACAATACTACACATATATACTTGTTACTACAGTATCACTATATATCATATCTATTCCCCTGTAACGTGATAGATCGTACTTCCAGATTCTTGTCAATACACACATCTATTCACAAAGAAATTCCCACCTTGTTAAACCACAATGTGTATAACGTGAAAATACAATAAGTGTTACCATTGTGGATCTACTAACCCACAGGCCTATCAAAAATCTTAAGTCAAGTCTTAGGGTCTGACTGCCACCACAAGGTAGTCACCCCCCCATTCTTCACACCCTGTGAAAACACACTGATATATGTGTTTCCGACATTTTTACCGTGTTAGTTTTACTTGCAATTCCGTGTGTTTGTATTGGAAAAACACGTGCCAAACATCTGGGCACGTCGTGGCCGTGACATCATCTCGGTGCGACCACGCTGACAGGCGGTGCAGGTCTGGAGGGCTCCACGCAGTCTCAGCCGCACAACATCTGGCATTGCACCCCCATAATCTGTCTGTAGTGCACGCAAGCCTCAAAGCCTCAAATAAACGGGGCCTCCGCTCATAAGTGCTGCTACCATATAATAGAGAAATCACTGATTTCAATGGGATGTGACTGAAGTATATGAAGTGCACGAGGATACGTGTGAGCGTGTTTATATTAGAGGAAAAGGTTTTTTTTTCCTCACGTCAAGCCAGTTCTGAACTAGGGTTCTATCGCCGGTCCAGTCCCGCTCGCACCCCCTTCCTTCAGTCCATCTGTGCTAATAGGTTCTGCAGACCCTTTGCTGGGCTCGCCACGGCTACTGCGGCCAAACTAAACAGGGTCCGAAAACTCACGGTCCACAGGAAAAAAAACGTCAACGAGTCGTCGCACACCTGCACGGACAGACTCACGAACAGCTGTTTTTGGCAACGTCACACAAATTTGTCGACTTCTCCTTATGGGCGGTAAAAACTCTGATGTCGCCTGCAGGGAAAACTGACCAACTCACCAAAATATACATTCAAGTAGCAAAAAAACAAGTCCACCAACTATGCAATGTTTGACAATATAAGAAACATTTTATGGTCTAAAAAAAAGTAGATATGTAAAGCTTTAAATATAAGTTAGTATTAAGAGAATACTTACACTTCTAGATCTAAACTACTTTCGTCTAAACTACTTTTATATACCCGTCAAACCCAAGATTTCATATGGCCACGGATGTGACCCTATGGTGTTATTCAGCAGCGAAACTTCCAAAAAACACATCAGATATTAAGATTTTATTAATGACTTAACAAGCTTTACTAGTCCAGAGATCCACACCGGGTGGGTTTCCCCAAGACAGAAATCGAAATTCCGTCCCTACGCTTTGGAATACTGTGTCTTTGGAGATCTTTGTATATTTTTTAAACAAGTTTTTACGTTGATTAAACATGTCTTTTTTGTTTTACTTGATTCAAAATCAATAGGTCATTACCCTGTGTGGTGCCTCATAGATACACAATCAATATCTCCAATCAATGATCTGACTGGTGTCGATATTATTTACCAATTTTGATTTAGAAAAAAGAAAATGATCTTAAATATAAAGCTCTAGTGAGAGGTTTTCCCTAAGGTTGTGGATTAAAGATCATTAGAAACTTTTGTTTTGGGATAAAAAGGTGGAGAGAAAAGACTTAATTTTACATTTTATATCAACCATTTTGAAGAGCTTTTTTCTTTACAGGGTGTTGAGAAATTTGTTTGATACTTTTGAAGAGAAGCGACGGTATTTTTGGACGAGTGTGATTACAGGGCGAAGTGAGAGGTTAAGTGGTGTTGTGGTGCCGAAGACCACAGCACCAGGAAAAGCTAACTCGAGCAGTACGAGGTCTTTTGAAGACCAAGGAATGCTGCCCATATCTCAATCAATTAGCTTGTGTTTGTGTTTTCAGGGGACAACAATTTTGACCCCCTCCTTCTACTTTAGAGAGCCCCCCCCTATATTGGATCTGTAAATAGACACCCCACATCTGAAGCCAGCTGTCGGGACTAGTAGGGCCAGTATTTGAAGTCCAGACTGAAAGACGATATCGGGGTCAATTTATTTCCATAAGTGACTTAATTAACATGAAAGTTGACTGTAATCCAGAGAGAGTAACACGATAGCACTTCTCGTACGATTGATCGATGCTTGGACGCCCCCTGAAGTACAAACACACATGAATACATAATGGATTTATTAGTAATGGAGCGCTTTAAGTACTAACTGGGGATGAGTTATCGAAAAGGCTTTTTAAAAAATCTTTTTTAGGGAAACAACTGACTACAAAAAAAGAAAATTCTCGTCATAGGCGCATCCGTCCAGTATGTCAAGACTTTACTTAGGGTCAAGATTTTCTGATTTAAGGCTGTGAGAAAATTTAAGAAAAACCCTTAAATTTCGTAATACTTTTTTTGATTTCAACAGAACTGTATGGATTTTTATTGAAGTTGTATTTAATTTATATCATGCTTCTTTAATGGTTTAGATTTCCATAATATGTGTTTGGAATGAAACAATTGTTCTATGTATATCTATGTATATTATGTACGTGCAAATATTTACTACGTTTTTTTTATTTTCGGTCCTGCTGGACGGCAGCAGTCATTACATCCCCGCAGCTAAGGGTACAATAAAAACCAGAGAGATTCTGGCGACGACTGAGTACAAGAGGATACAGTCGACTACAGCAGCTTTTAAAACCAAACAAAAGCAAATAAAAAGCAATTACGACTATTTAAAGAGTCTTGTGGTCTGTAAATTCCTCAACACCATTAAATACTCAGACAATACTACAAATATTCTTGTTCATAAAGTTTCAAAATATGTTGAATTGTTGCCATTATCGTGATACGATAGTTGTTAGCGTCAGGTCATTTATACACTGTTATGTGTGCGTGTACTAGGTGGTTTGATTATTGATTTGGTGATATCGCGACGCGCTGGCGGCTCCTCTCTGATGTCACTGAGTTTCGCTGGGAAACCGATGCAAGTCCCTGGAAACTGAGCGTTTTCAGTGATGTTTTCCTCCGATCATGTCGGAATCGAACGAAAGGGAAATATCATATCTTTTTACTTATCCAACCCCCAGGCCTCCCCTACAGCACTCGATGCTGTGGCGTGCACGCGGCTACATTTTTGGGTGAAGGACAGCCCTACAATATGGTATTGTGAAAAAGATATGTTGCAATATTTAAGTGTATCGCTATTTTCTTACACACCTATTGTTAAAATAACAGCTCAATAAATCGACTTCATGAGTCATGATTGTTTGAAGCTAATCTTAGTACATGAGTGAATGGATTTGTTTCGATCGTTTTAAATATTTAAACTTCAATACACAGTTGGTGTGTTGGTTGTGTGAGAAACACTCGTTTGTATCCAACGGTACCATGGATGCAGGTAAACATCGTCTTCTAACAAAAGCTCAAATTCCCTTTTCGTCCCTCCTGTTCTCGCGTAATTACCGTAATGATCGGAGCCAAGTCCTTCCCGGTGTTTACCTCACCAGGAGTGTGTTTTACCACTGGCCATGAAATGTCACTCAGGAGTTTGACTTTATTGCTTATTTCCTACATAAACGTCGACGTCAGTGACGGTTGAAGAAGTCACGCGTGATGAAAACACGTCATGCCGAGACCCGTCGGGCTCGCGGTGCGAAAGAGAGGATCCCGGCCAGCCACCGTAATAAAAGAGTAAGCCTGCACTTTGTTTTCAAAATCCACAATGTGTTTTATTACGGAGATGATAGAAGAATGGAACGGTTTATACCTCTTTTTTTTTTTACAGTTTGGCCTGAGACTCTGGTTTCAAAGTTAGACGTTGTTAATGAGAGCGTTGACTGTGGATTCATTGGCGACTGTAAAGTTAGATGAAGTAAGAAAAGTGATTATTTTGTGGAGTAATAACTTATTATTATATATTATTTAATGCATTGATCTTATTATCTCAACAATTGTGGCCAAATATTTAATAACGATAATTTTGAGTGAGTTTGAGTGATGTGTTTATTGGCAACAATCTGGTAATACAACATGTATTAAGACAAAAATGCAACAATACGATATATTGCGATATAAAGTGATACTGTAGTAACAAGAATATATGTGTAGTATTGTCCAGTACTTGACTCTGGTGTTGTGATAGTGTAGTAACAAGAATATATGTGTAGTATTGTCCAGTACTTGACTCTGGTGTTGTGATAGTGTAGTAACAAGAATATATGTGTAGTATTGTCCAGTACTTGACTCTGGTGTTGTGATAGTGTAGTAACAAGAATATATGTGCAGTATTGTCCAGTACTTGACTCTGGTGTTGTAGTATTTACAGACCACATGACTCTTGATAACTGCTTTCATTTGTTTTGGAACTAAATATGCAGAAAAATCAGCTTTAAAATCTGCTGGAGTCACTGTATCCTCTCGTCCCCAGTCATCGTCGGGATATTGTTCCTTTAGCTGCGGAGGACATGATTACTGCTGCCATCTAGTGGCTGGAGGTTTAATTGCAACACAAAAATGAACAGATGTTATAAATATAAATTAAATAAACCTTAATAAATAAAATGCGATTCGTCAGCCAAATATTAATAATAATAATAATAATATATTTTTTTTAATGTGTTTTAAATATGATTTGAAAGCCAAAATAATAATACTTTTTGTTTGTTTTTAAATAAATCAATACTGTGGATCGCAGAGACGCAAATTTTAATGTCATGATCAGGTCTGTTTGATCTTGGAAGCAGAAATCTTAGCCCTATTTTGGACATTCACATTTTTTTGTACAAAATGATAAAATGTCAAATTGACAACATCAGTGGAACATTTGAATCTCACCCTTTGATCACCATTTAAATGGTTAATTGTTGTGATTCATATGGTGTGGTTTGGATTTTAAGGGGTGAAGTCAGGACTGCAGACCTTGAGTCATTTTTTCATCTCCAGACACTGGATATCACACTTTTATTTTCGTGTTCCTACGGTCTATAAAAACCCTTCTATTTCAGATTCAGAACGAAATGTCCCGACGGAAAAAAACAAAGAATAAATCAGTTTGTATAAAAACTAGATATCCGTCCAAAAATTAATATCCGTTTTAAAAAATAAATCGTTTCTATTGAGGCGGCCATGTTTGATTCCGTTGATGAATCAGAGTCTGTTACTAATATTAACCAAATCCAGCAGGTCTCAGTCCTTAATAACCAACCGACTAGTTCTGGTGCCAAACCAACGAAAAAAAAAACGATTGAAGCCGTCGTTGACATGAAGGAAAAACCTCTGGAGGTAAAGAATTCTTTAATGAGGTTTCCTTGTACTACGTTGGCCACGACTCGCATCTTACGCAGTAAAAGAATGACTCACACCTGAAGACGGAGTGTGTCACACACACACACACACACACACACTCTTAAAAAAAAGACCTCTGAACCATCAGGGGAGACATGGTGCGAAGTGATTCGCCGACCTCTTCACTCACGGGGTCACGCTGGCGAGCGCATTCCTTTGTGAACACATTAATCACGGCAAAAAGTGAAAGTTCCGCGGATGAACTGACAAAACAAACAAAGGGATCATAGAGAAGATAAGGAGAGAAAATACAGTGATAAAGAGATTGAGGTCCAGCTGCCGCCTCGACTCACTCGTCACTCCTCGCCGCCGGGGGCGTGTTTTAACGCCCCACAAGTTGTTGAGAAAAGCGTTTATATCACTGAAAGTATCTTCGGTCCGGGGATCTATTCATAGTTGTGACACTGAATACTGTCCGGCAGCAATTAGAAGTTTCAGAAGCATGTTTCAGATGTTAAAGTAACATGTTACAGTCACAGCTAATCATAGGACGGATTTATTCCACTTAAGAGGCAACAGTTTAATTCAAAAATAAGCTAAACATTGACTTTATATTCAAAAACTATGGAAGAGGAGAGTAAGAAAATATCTATACATTCAAATATTATATATAATTCTTATTTTTTTCACGATACCTTATCATAATTTTTTATTTACAATAACTATATTCAGATTGTTTGTTCATTTTTGTGTTGCAATTAAACATCCGGCCGCTAGATGGCAACAGTCATTACGTCCTCCGCTAGCTAAAGGAAGAGTGAAATCCCGCGGGAAACCGTCGGTGACTGAGGACGAGGGGATACAGGCGATTCCTTGTTTAGACAAATAAAAGCAGTGACAACTTTGTCAAGAGTCATACGGTCAGTAAATTATTCTGCAACTTCAGAGTATCACAATGTATCGGTGACCCTGTTTTGTGATACGTATATTATCACTTACTGAAGTTGACTGAGGACGAGAGGATACAGTGACTCCAGCAGCTTTTAAAGCTGATGTTTGGACATATTTTGGTTTGAAAACAAATGAAAGCAGTTACGACTTCGTCAAGAGTCATGTGGTCTGTAAATACTACAACACCAGAGTCAAGTACTGGACAATACTACAAATATATGCTTGTTACTACAGTATCACTATATATCGTATTGTTGCTCTTGTATCGTGACACTTCATCGCCTGATTCTGAACACACATCCGTTTTTGTGAAACTTTCATAAGACAGAAATTTTTCGGGAGAAATTACATTTAGGCCAAGAAAAATACTTTTAAAATCCAGGTTAAGAAACTTTAAACGCTGGTAATTAAAAGATACCGGTGATGACTGGGGACGAGAGGATACAGTGACTCCAGCAGCTTTTAAAGCTGATGTTTGGACATATTTTGGTCTGAAAACAAATTAAAGCAGTTACGACTTCGTCAAGAGTCATGTGGTCTGTAAATACTACAACACCAAGTACTCGACAATACTACACATATATACTTGTTACTACAGTATCACTATATATCGTATCTATTCCCCTGTAACGTGATAGATATTGTATCGTCCGATTCTTAGCAATACACAACCCTACCATGGAAGACAAAACAAAAATATTGCGCTATATAAACTTGAATTAGACTTGAAATATACTTTAATTATTAGTTATAAACTCTCAATCTACTCTCTGGTTAGTCGCGCACACATCTGTTTGTATCGTTGAATCATTTACGTTACATTTCATGTGATTAGACCAGGAATTAAGAGCCTGAATACTGATCAAAGGTTTGCTGACAAAACGCCCAACATGTGACAAATTAAAATACGGCTGAGAGATAAGAAATACATCGTCGGACTGAGACGTATAGTTGTGCCAAATAACACAGAATTATAAAGCAACGTTTGTGTGTAACAATTATGTGAAAAGGGGGAAAGAGTTTGGATGGGAAGTATATTTTGATTATATATATATATTTGATTATATCTTGATTCCTGCCAGAGTTAGATTTATTTATTTCTTAATATGGAAACCTTTTAGGGTTTAAAGAAAAAAAAAAGTGACATCAGAATATTGTATTTCATTATTCAAATGTCTACATTTTAATTTTGAGGATTTAAGCATGTAATTATTATTGTTTTAATAATTTAATTAAATAATTACTATATTAAAAGTTTGAAATGTATTTTTTGATATTTTTTATTTCAAAATAAAAAATAAATGTTATAAATAAGTGATGTTTTATGGTAGTTTAATCGTGCCAACTTTTTTACGTTGTATTTGTACTAAAAAAAAAAAGTATTTTTATTGTAATATTGTAATTACAATATCAATTTTTTTGGAATCATTCATTTTGAAAACCTCTGTCTAAATTCTATTATTAAAAAAAGGAATAAAATCTACTATTTAAAACCCAAATTCTTAAATAAAATGAGTCAATAAGAAATAAATAAATGTAGAATAGTTTTTATTATTTAAAAAAGGAATTCAATGAAAAAATAAATATATATAAAAGGAATATTTGACATTTTTCACCATTTAATATTCTGATGCCATTTGATTTTCTATTTTTTTTATTGCCAGTGTTGTAAACACCAAACTGGAAATGGTTTTGAAGTCATTACAGAATATCAAAAGAAAATAATAAGAATAAAATGAGAATAGAATGAATAAATAAAGAAATATAAAATAAGAGACATAAATAAAGACGACACGTTTGTCTTTAGAAACTCAAGGAGGAGTGAAGATATAAAGTCAAACACCAGCAGAACTCTCGACTCACGACCTCCTCAGTCATGAACCCTCAGATCAGGCTTTTGAAGTCAGTCTCTGATTATATCAATGACTTCATGAAAAACACATGAGACGCCGCCTCGCTCGCATCATACTCGTCGCTCTCCTCGCTTCTTCTTCTCCCTCGACTCCAAGCTCCGACACCTTCTCTCATCCGTGAGCCATCGAGATGGTCATCAGTTCACACATACATCACCCACAGATATTACCACACTTATACAAATACTACTTACTTACTTATGTCTTCAAGAGACTCAATTCAATGTGTGAACTGACTCTTTTTTTCATCCTTTTTGTTTCTTTTATGACTCGAGCCCTTGATCGCATGTACATTCAAAATATGGAAATTGTACCTTTGACTTTATAAATTGGGTTAAAAAAAGATGAATTGAAAGATGGATGGATGGATGGATGGATGGATGGATGGATGGATGGATGGATGGATGGATGGATGGATGGATGGATGGATGGATGGATGGATGGATGGATGGATGGATGGATGGATAGCTAAAGGAACAGTGAAATCTCTTGAGAAACCGGCGGTGACTCAGGACAAGGGGATACACGCAATTCAATGTTTAGACAAATAAAATGTCAAGAATCATGAGGTCAGTAAATTCCGCAAGTTCAGAGTATCACAACGTATCGGTGACCCCGTTTTGTGATACGTATAGCATCACTAGACTGAAGCTGACTGAGGACAAGAGGATACAGTGACAACTTCGTCAAGAGTCATGTGGTCTGTAAATTCTACAACACCAGAGTCAAGTACTGGACAATACTACACATATATACTTGTTACTACACTATCACAACACCAGAGTCAAATACTCGACAGTACTACAAATATATCCTTGTTACTACACTATCACAACACCAGAGTCAAGTACTGAACAATACTACACATATATACTTGTTACTACACTATCACAACACCAGAGTCAAGTACTGGACAATACTACACATATAAACTTGTTACTACACTATCACAACACCAGTGTCAAGTACTCGACAATACTCCAAATATATCCTTGTTACTACACTATCACAACACCAGAGTGAAGTGCTGAACAATACTACACATATAAACTTGTTACTACACTATCACAACACCAGTGTCAAGTACTCGACAATACTCCAAATATATCTAAATATTCTAATATGGATGGATGGATCTGATAATAATACATATTTACCAGATAAGATAATTGTAGTTTCTTTACATTATTGTTTATATGTACTTTATTTCCTTTTGAATATAGTTTCCACGGCCAAATAAACGCTCGTATACACAAAACCATCGACTTTGTCATTTCAAACGATCGGCGTCACAACATCACTCAGTAACTGGTTTCTATATACATCACAAATTTCCCCGTAAATGGATAAAGGATTATCTTATCTTATCTCGCGCCAGCTTTGCTAATTAGCTTAAAAGCAAACATGGCCAGAGTCCCTGGGTCTCTGCCGGGCCCCAGTGCCGTCCATTAAAATGTGTATAACTGTAAATCGGGAAGCGTTTTGTCGGCTCCTCTATGACGAAGTGATACAATTTTTTGAATTTACGGCCTTAAAACCCGATGTTTCCTCACATCCGTGCAACCGTGACTTTGGCACATCGGACCAGGTCACGAGTAAGTAGTCCATGAGTTCCGATTTCCTTTCTCTTTTTTTTAAATCCAAAGCTTCCTGCTGAAGCGATTTCAACATCCCATAATTTGAGAACGATATCTAGGTTGACATCCCAGACCATGTATCATGACCAGAGCCGCATCCATAGGCGGTTCTTCCTCGAAGCTCCGACCGTGAGTCATGAACAAGAGGCACTTCCTTCAGAACTGGCCCCAGAACAAACAGAAATGGAAAATTGCAGCGTCTGTCAATTCCAGCTCGTCAATCACTCCCGACAGGAGTCTCTCCGTTCATTTCCTTTGATTAGTCCAGTCGTACGGTGATGTCTTCTCCAGAGCCGTCTTCTTCGGGTCTGTATCTCCTCACGAACGACCTCTTATCATCAACCTTTTTTCTTTTCTTTTTTTTTATATAATCAAAGACGCCTTTAGAAGTTTCAAAGGAAAGTGTCAAGAGTGTGTATTTGGCAGCGGTTCATGGAAAGCATCACAAAAAGGGAATTTCTCATCATTAGGATTTTTACGCCTTAAAATAGTTTTCGCTACACGTGTAAATGGATGATGCAAATGGAAGCAACTCTTCAGGAAAGAGAGCGACTTTCTCGTGCAGATCTATCACATTATACACTTGTGAATACTCTTGAGAAATATTTGGTAAAGATACTTTGACAAAATTAAAGCATTTTTCCCCCCCAAAAAAAGGCCCAAAAACCGGGTTCAGAATGACGTTGTCGTGCCAAAGATAAGAAGCGTCGATGGACTGTTTACTCAGTGGATACGCTGGAAAGGAAGACTTGACCCGTGACTTTGTCAATGACAGAGTAAAAACACTAGAAGTGATGGACGAGGTGTAATGTGAACAGTCTTTAAAAAGATTTTGTGGGCCAAATCCAGCACGAAAAGGCATTTTTTTGTTGGCTAAAAATCCAAGTAGGTACATTTCATTGACCAACAAAGATGGCCTCAAGGTTGGCCCCCGAAAACAACACAAGGGATACCAAAAAAAACACATTTGTTTACGTGGTCACCTTGACCATGAGATTACACAAGGGTTAAGTAAAGATAAGTATTTTTGGTAAGACACTATCAGTGTCTACAATTTTACACAGACTCATAATAAGTAAAAATGAGGAAGACTGAAAAGACAATATTATGATATATGATATTGTATAGCATCACTAGACTGAAGCTGACTGAGGACGAGAGGATACAGTGAGTCCAGCAGCTTTTAAAGCTGATGTTTGGACATATTTTGGTTTGAAAACAAATGAAAGCCGTTACGACTTTGTCAAGAGTCATGTGGTCTGTAAATACTACAACACCAGAGTCAAGTACTCGACAATACTACAAATATATCTAAATATCCTAATATGGATGGATGGATGGATGGATGGATGGATTGATGGATGGATGGATGGATGGATGGATGGATGGATGGATGGATGGATGGATGGATGGATGGATGGATGGATGATGGATGGATGGATGGATGGATGGATGGATGGATGGATGGATGGATGGATGGATGGATGGATGGATGGATGGATGGATGGATGGATGGATGGATGGATGGATGGATGGATGGATGGATGGATGGCGTTAAAAAGTAAGTGTGTAGCAGCAGTGTTTTATTTGAGACAGTACTACCCTGACGAAATGTATGCACTGCGCAAGTAAGTGCACTGTCTTACAGTGTACTCTAAAGCAGTGCACTTGGAGAATTGCGCGATTTGCGACACTTTTCCATCGAAAACTGTCGACGATAAACAGAGTAAATACCAATTCTATCAGGTTAAAAAGTGACACTCCATGATTATTTTTGCAAAAAAAAAATACCCCAGGAGTGGAAAAAAAAACGTTTCCCTCCAGAAGAAGCTAACGCTAGCAATTATGAGTTCCATGTCTAAACGTCGGCCTCACTCGGCTGCAGACGCACCGACAGATACCCATATGGTTTTACTTAGACCAACATCTTAGCCTCGTCACCTCAAGAATCTCAAACCTGGACTACATGCTGGTGGGTTCCGTGCAGAGCACCACGTGAGAGAGATAGTGTAGCAAGATCTGGGTTAAGCACAGAAACAGAAGCTGTGGATGCAGGAAGACACTGGATCGTACCAGAATAACCGCTGTGGTCTGGAGCTTAAACGAGCCCCCGTGTCCCCCGTTTGGGGGTTTGGACCAGAAACTAAAGATCTTTGCTGTGAATGCAACTCGGACCGAAAAACACATTTCTGTCAAAACATATTTGCTGTTTACGGGAAACAATGGAAACGAGGTCCAGGCTTAATGCGTTTCACAGGGTTGGACCGTCCCTACGTGGTCTTTTCTGGTCGAGGGGAATCCTACACCGCTTTAAGCAATTGGAGAAAACTGTCAGGAGTAAACCACGATGCCTCGCGTTCGCAAATACCGACCACAATTATCTCTCTCGGGAGGGTCGACCGAAAATTGTTGGCCTGTATAGCGGAGAGGTTCTGTCTTCACTCCGGGGCTCGGTGGACGACTTGAAGGTGACATGATAAAACATCGGGAAATCAAGGAGTCATTAAAGTGTGTTTTTAGAAAGGAGTGATACTGTAGGTACTGCACTGGAAACAATTACGGTCTGAAATCAAAAGCCAGAATGATGGGGTGTGTATTGTCAAGAATCTGGCGATAAGATAAGGATCACTATCAGGAGAAACGATACCATATATTTTGATACTGTAGGATCTGAATAGAATGTTTTTGTCTTTAGAAACAAAGTCGCGAACAAAACAGCCTTAAGGAAGTGGAAGAGTGAGGATTACGATACAATGCGGTATTTTGCAATACTGTAGTAACAACAACACATTTGTAGTATTGTCGAATACTTGACTCTGGTGTTGTGATAGTGTAGTAACAAGGATATACAATATGTGTATTATTGTCCAGTACTTGACTCTGTGTTGTGATAGTGTAGTAACAAGTATATATGTGTAGTATTGTCCAGTACTTGACTCTGTGTTGTGATAGTGTAGTAAGAAGTATATATGTGTAGTATTGTCCAGTACTTGACTCTGGGGTTGTGATAGTGTAGTAACAAGGATATATGCGTAGTATTGTCGAGTACTTGACTCTGGTGTTGTGATAGTGTAGTAACAACTATATATGTGTAGTATTGTCCAGTACTTGACTCTGGTGTTGTGATAGTGTAGTAACAAGTATACATGTGAAGTATTGTCCAGTACTTGACTCTGGTGTTGTGATAGTGTAGTAACAAGTATATATGTGTAGTATTGTCCAGTACTTGACTCTGGTGTTGTGATAGTGTAGTAACAAGTATATATGTGAAGTATTGTCCAGTACTTGACTCTGGGGTTGTGATAGTGTAGTAACAAGTATATATGTGAAGTATTGTCCAGTACTTGACTCTGGTGTTGTGATAGTGTAGTAACAAGTATATATGTGTAGTATTGTCCAGTACTTGATTCTGGTGTTGTGATAGTGTAGTAACAAGGATTTATGTGTACTATTGTCCAGTACTTGACTCTGGTGTTGTAGTATTTACAGACCACATGACTCTTGACGAAGTCGGAACTGCTTTCATTTGTTTTCAAACTAAAATAGGTCCAAACATCGGCTTTAAAAGCTGCTGGAGTCACTGTATCCTCTCGTCCTCAGTCATCACTGGAACCCCACAGGATTTCCATCTCCACGTTTGAAGCTAACTTAATTTGAGCACGTAAAATATCATTGCTAGCTATTACATCAACGGAACATCAGGGGGCAGTAGCATTCTAGAGGTATCTGGTAAAACGAACAAACAAAAACCGAGACAAATCTTCAACTAATTTTTGGATCCAGATGGTTATTCTAAACATCAGCAAACCTTAACCCAAACTTGGAGTGTGTATTATCAAGAATGTGTTGATACGTATCACGATAAATAGATAACAATACTAATACTAATATAGTGATACTGTAGTAACAAGGATATATTTGTAGTAGTGTGTAGTACTTGACTCTGGTGTTGTAGTATTTACAGACCACATGACTCTTGACAAAGTAGTAACTGCTTTCATTTGTTTTCAAACCAAAATAGGCACAAAAAGCTGCTTTAAAAGCTGCTGAAATCACTGTATCCTCTCGTCCTCAGATATCTCCTGTGATTTCACTCTTCCTTTAGCTGCAGAGGACGTAATGAGTGCTGCAGGAAGTTGAATTGCAACACGAAAATGAAAGAATGCTTCCCTTATTTGTAAATAATGGACTTTTATCAGTGTACCAATGTTTTCTCCCACATCTAGCTAATATCAAAACACATTTTTAATGATTTATATTAAGATTTTGAGGGTTTCAATTTGTTCCTTGCAGTGCGAAACTAGGTTAATACAAAATGCAACACTGGTCAAAGTCTGAAAGGGTTGCACTAATTCTTTTAAATGCGATCATATTAAACAAAAGAGACCTTGTTCATTTTTCAATAATAACACCATAGTATTGTTGATTTTTTTTTTGTGTCCCCACTGCCTGTTGGTGCGATTCTTAAGATCTGAATTCTCCCAGGATTATCCAGTTTAAAGTCAACTTCAAACGGAAAAAAAAGTAGGGCAGGTTAGCAAGACATCAGTCGTTCCCACACATTTATTAGCAGATCGCACAGAAATTATATAATTTCATATTTAATTGATTATTACTGTCTGAAAGGTGTTTTGTTTTGAAAAAAAGAACATTAGTCGGTGACTCTTGACACCTTAAGGTGCTCGTTTCAGTCAATTTTACTAAAAAAAACAAACAATTCTATTTGATTTATTTGTACTGTTTCAATCTATAATGCTTAAAAAAAATAAACTGGTCCAAGATACAAAAAAAAAGGGGTTGTGGGAAGCCTGCTGTTTTAACTGAGGTTTGGCTTTTTTTGGGGGTGACCCAATACCTGGCATGGATCCAACCTTCAGGTTTTCTTCACCACTGACCCAGGAAGTTGCATATCCTCTAGTCCTCAGCAAGTCTACATTTTTGAATCGTGATACTTTTCATTTCCTTTTTTCCCATATTGGATTGTATGAAAGAGTTCACTCATTCATTTACCAAGAATTCTTTTGTTAGTCTGTGTTTATTTTTTATTGGATTTGATCCTAAAATGTTAAAAAAAATCCTGTCTTTGTTTAGTGTTTTGGTTGATGAACCCTTTAAAGAACATGAAGGATC
This sequence comes from Callionymus lyra, assembly GCF_982586985.1. Lineage (NCBI taxonomy): Eukaryota > Metazoa > Chordata > Actinopteri > Syngnathiformes > Callionymidae > Callionymus > Callionymus lyra. The sequence continues at coordinate 5,389,999 of NC_141831.1, read as the reverse complement.
ATCTTCTGCATCACGAGAAGCATGTGAGTCTCCAGTTCTATTGTGTTTCATTCACTACTTTTCATCTCTATGAGCATGAATTTAAGGATGAATTTAAGCATTAATTTAAGCATGGATTTAAGGATATTTTAAGGACGAATTAAAGGTTGATTTTAAGGATGAATTTAAGGATGATTTTAAGCGTGAATTTAAGGATGAATTAAAGGATGATTTTAAGGATGAATTAAAGTATGATTTTAAGGATGATTTTAAGGATGAATTAAAGTATGATTTTAAGGATGATTTTAATGATGAATTAAAGTATGATTTTAAGGATGATTTTAAGGATGAATTAAAGGATGCATTTAAGAATGAATTTAAGGATGAATTCAAGGATGATTTTAACGATGAATTTAAGGATGAATTTAAGAATGAAGTTAAGCATGAATTCAAGGATTAATTAAAGGATGAAATAAAGGATGATTTTAAGTTTGAATTAAAGCATGAATTCAAGGATGATTTTAAGCATGAATTCAAGGATGATTTTAAGCATGATTTTGAGGATGAATTTAAGGATGATTTTAAGCATGAATTTAAGGATGATTCTAAGCATGATTTTAAGGATGATTTTAAGGATGAATTAAAGGATGCTTTTAAGGATGATTTTAAGGATGAATTAAAGGATGATTTTAAGGATGAATTAAGGGATGATTTTAAGGATGAATTAAAGGATGATTTTAAGGATGAATTAAAGGATGATTTTAAGGATGAATTAAAGGATGATTTTAAGGATGAATTAAAGGATGATTTTAAGGATGAATTAAAGGATGATTTTAAGGATGAATTAAAGGATGATTTTAAGGATGAATTAAAGGATGATTTTAAGGATGATTTTAAGGATGAATTAAAGGATGATTTTAAGGATGAATTAAAGGATGGTTTTAAGGATGAATTAAAGGATGATTTTAAGGATGAATTAAAGGATGCATCTCCATCATCTTCATCATGAATGGCTGAGAATAAAAGACTGACTTACATTCATCTGCGCCTCACTGCAGCTGGATCTCTGGGTACCCCCTCCAGAAAAAAAAAACCCTGGATTAGTATGCAAACGGTTTCCAATCCAAAACCCTGCGACACGTTCAACTGGATCCACTTCCAACCGGTGCCGATCCTAACGTTAATATCCACAAAGAATTCCAGTGACGATCGATCCGGTTCTTCTTCTGGTCCCGGTCCTCTGGTCAGGTGGAGCGGGTCTGGAGCGAGGAATAATAATCGCCGTCCTTTTCTCTCTCTCTCTCTCGAACCAGCCGCCGGTTCTGTTCCTCTGACCCAGCATCCAGTCCAGTGACACACGGCCGGTGTGAAGACTCGCTCCCGGGCAGCAGCACCTTCTCCTCGGCGGGTGAAAGGAGAGTCTTCCGCCAGCAGGCCCGGCCCCCCTTTATCTTCACACTCCCCCTCTCTCTCCCTCTCTCTCTCTCTCTCTCTCTCTCTCTCTCCTTCTTCTCCTCCACCGGCTGCTAATTTATTCGGGTTCGCTCCACAAAAGAGGGGATGAGGAGGAGGAGAGACTCTGGTGCCCTCCAGCTCCCCGCGCTGGAAGTAAGTCTGGAGACAAAGGTTTAGCTTTTTTGTTAGCAGCTGAAGCTAAAGGACTTTAAAAAGTTTTACATTTAAAACACTTCAGACGAATATATATGTATTTCACCAATATTTTAAAGGAGTCATTAAAACACTTAAATAGACGTATTTTTGTATAATACGTCTTAATAAGAACTTTAATAATAACCAATATTCTGAAGGCAATTACATACATTCGGAAATCTATTTTTATTTAATTATATAGGTTATTTCAACATAGCTTTTTGTGGCTGTAAATGTTGTATTTTTAATGTATATAGAGTCATTAAAACACATAAATAGACATATTTTTGTATAATATTCTAAAAAAATATATATTATATAGATTATTTCAAGGTTATTTCAACGTAGCTTTTTGTGGCTGTAAATGTTGTCTTATTCCCCCCCTAAATAATGTATATAGAGTCATTAAAACACTTAAATAGACGTATATTTGTATAATATTCTAAAAAAAAAGTAAAAAATTAGTTTGAAGTTTGATTTGACAGGTAGGTGTGTTGTGTTGATGAAAAAAAAGTATTGTTTTATTTTAATGTTTTCTAAAATATTTGAATCGTTTTTATTTTTGAATTATATACATATATATATAAATATACTTATATACATACGTTTTTAAAGTAATCGAATTATTATAAACCTTTCAATAAAATTAAAATAATTTAATTTTAAATAGAAACAAATTCAATATACACATTTTTGAATGCAGATGTTAAATAAAAACGAATTTAAACTTCCAAATTACACATTTTTGAATTTAAGTATTAAATAAAAACTAATTTAAACCTCCAAAATACATAATATTGAATTAAATTCTTTAATTTAAACTAATTAAAACTTCTAATATACACAGTTTTGAGTTCAAGTATTAATTTAAAACTAATTAAAACTTCTAATATACACAGTTTGGAATTCAAGTATTAAGCAAAACTAAATCAAACGTCCAGTATACACAGTTTTGTATTCAAGTATTAAATAAAAACTAAATCAAACGTCCATTGTACACAATTTTGTATTCAAGTATTCAATTAAAACTAATTCAAACGTCCATTGTAGACAATTTTGTATTCAAGTATTCAATTAAAACTAATTCAAACGTCCATTGTACACAATTTTGTATTCAAGTATTCAATTAAAACTAATTCAAACTTCTAATATACACAGTTTTGAATTCAAGTATTCAATAAAAACGAATTCAAACTTCTAATGTACAACAACTATTTAATGCTTAAAAAAGAACAAGATTTCAATACAAAAAGAAAAAAAGTTTTATTTGATTTTCATTTGAAATATTACATTTAACCAATATTCTGAAGGCACTTATATACTTCCATTAATCTTTTTTTATTTAATAATATAGGATATTTCAACGTAGCTTTTTGTGGCTTTAAATGGTCCTTTTTTCTCCCTCAATAATGTATATACATTTAATTTTAATAGGATATGTTTGGTGGAAGCCGACATGGACGAAAAAAGACGCTGTTGAAATCTTAATAATAATAATAATAATTGGGTATAATGGTTGTAAAGATTGCAAAATGTACTTTCCCTGTCAACCTTGGTTTGCGCTTTATAGTAGAGATAAAAAGTTAATAATAGTTTATATTTATTAATTAGGATCGTTTATTTTACTTATTTGGGAAAATGTGAAGCAAAACCTCCACAATAAATCACCGATATTTATATTTAAAAACGCCACTGCTTGAACCGCTGGCCTCAGCAAGAAATGAAACATCCATCATCCTGAGTTTGAGGTCAACGTCACCTGCGTCACTGCAGCAGAGGAAGGAAAATGTGGAAGATAAAGAAGTGATGTGTGTTGATCATGAAGTAACAATGGACAAGGACACCAATCAATCATAGTCTCTTCCTTTGACTCCATATTCTAATGTGAATCAGAAGTGCGACTCTATTTATTTTAAAGTATGGTTTGGATGTAGAACTACAGTTTCCTGTCACTGTCATAAAATATTGAATATCTTTTTGTGTATTTGTTTCCTGTTATTTACTACTTTAATTACCACCTGTGCTTTATTTGAACTTGGAAAATGTATCTGATACATGTATTTTATTGTTGAAGATTACTATATAAGGCTTTATGAATTGAAATTGAAGTACATTCATTTTTAAACACAGCACAAATACAAGATTTATCTTCTACATCTTTATAGATTATTCATTTATCATTATTTGTTTTTTAAGCCTAATTTAATTCAGTTCTCATATTTAATTACATTGTATTTTATTCATCTAATTTTGTTTCATTTATATGTATTTAATTATGTCTTTTCTGTGCTCTCACCACAAAAGAACACCTGTGTTGTATTTACAATAATGGCAATAAATGTGTTTTTGGTTCCGAAGAATAAACTATAATTCAAAGTCTAGTTTTAATGCATGTAAGGAACAATGAAATCTTGGCGATGACTGAGGACGAGAGGATACAGTGACTACAGCAGCTTTTTAAAGCGGATTTTTGGACATATTTTGGTTTGAAAACAAAGGAAAGCAATTACGACTTTGTCAAGAGTCATGTGGTCTGTAAATACTACAACACCAGAGTCAAGTACTGGACAATACTACAAATATATCCTTGTTACTGCAGTACAAAATCGTAAACTTTGTTCATTTAGTGTTGCAATTGAACTTCCTGCAGCACTCATTACGGCCTCTTCAGCTAATGGAAGAGTGAAATGACGGGATATCCCGGCGATGACTGAGGACGAGAGGATACAGTGGACTCCAGCAGCTTTTATAGCTGATTTTTGTCAATAAATGGGTTTTTGGTTCCAAGTATAAACTTTATTAAAAGTCTAGTTTTAATGCATGTAAGGAACAATGAATTCCTGGCGATGACTGAGGACGAGAGGATACAGTGACTCCAGCAGCTTTTTAAAGCGGATTTTTGGACATATTTTGTTTTGAAAACAAATGAAAGCAGTTACGACTTCGTCAAGAGTCATGTGGTCTGTACATTCTGCAACACAAGTACTGGACAATACTCTGGACAATACTCTAAATATATCCTTGTTACTGCAGTACAAAATATCGCAATATATCGTATCGTTTGTTCATTTTGGTGTTGCAATTCAACTTCCTGCAGCACTCATTACGTCCTCTGCAGCTAAAGGAAGAGTGAAATCAAGGGAGATCTTGGCGATGACTGAGGACGAGAGGATACAGTGGACTCCAGCAGCCTTTATAGCTGATTTTTGTCAATGAACCTGTTTTTTCTTCCAAGAATACACTTAATTAAAAGTCAATGAAATCCCGGCGATGACAGAGGACGAGAGGATACAGTGTGAGAGATACTAGCTAGAAAACCTTGGGCTACAAAGTATAACTGAAGAATATATATTTTTTAGGTTTTCTTTAGCGGTTTGTGAAGTTATTTTCAGTCTTAAATTAAAGAATTAAGAGGACGAAAATGCACGAAAATAAACTTTGGCTGCAGACTTTGTTTTCCCAGCGAGACGACTGTGACTGAAGCTAAATGGATCCAGCACCGACAGAACCATCCAAGATGAAATATTCCTAATAGAGATAAAGATCAAGATTCTGTTTAAAAAGGCTCAGATGTGGTGTGACCTTCAAAAAAAACAACCAACAACACGATTATCCGTGTATTTGCGGCGCTTACATTTGATAAAAGCCTTTCAAACGTCTCAGGTCGTCTCGAGGTAAGATCCCGTTTCATCCCGGCCACATTCTTGTCCTCCCGCTCCTGATACTGCACGCTTGGATTTCTACAACAACAAACCAAAAGGTCAAAAAAGGAAAGTGTAATTTACGGCCGAGATATAAGGTGATCCGAGGGGATGATTGGGTCTTTCCTATGTGGAATAGTTGTTGTTTTTTAGACACTAAAGCGCTCCGTGTTCTGACCCGGGTTAAAGGTGTGAAGGAAAATCTCATTTTTAGATTTTTTTTTTGTAGATCAGGGTGTAAATCAGAGCTTCGGTTCTTATGTGTTTGTCCTTGAAAGTCTGAAAATCCGCAAATGCATCTCACATGTTAATGTGTGCGTCTTGTGTGAACACTTGCCAGAGTTGCAATTACACAGCTTTAACCAGCAGCAGATGCCTGACACTTTTTTTCTGGGGGGGTGTATATGGGGGTGCAGGGGGGCTCCCCACGATGGACGCGACCACTTAAAGATTTATATCAACCCCCGCACATGTACATAAATGTAAATTCTCCCCATGCAAACCCGGGCCAATACAAAGACACAGACGTGTATATTCAGACGTAGATCATCAGGGGACGGTTAGGACGAAGGATTTATTCGGCCCCGGTGTCTCCGACCTGTTTGTTAGTTCCTCCCTTTGACCTCAACACCCTGCAGCACAGCCACCATAAACCAGGTCTGCGTTTCAAACACCGCGCTGTGCTGCAGATTTATACGTCCCACCAACGCCGTGCAGTCACTTCACCACCGTGAACTTGTAAGAAACACATGAGAAGATGTTGTTTAATGCACGGTGAGGTTTGCTACTGCAGGGAATGTATATCACAAAACCCCCTGAGGTCAAAGTGCAGTAAATGGTCCCATTGTAGCTCTACCTTTATTTCTTGGATACGGTTTACAATTAAACTGTTTTTGTTTTCATGTCTTAACAAGACAGATCTGTCTCGCCTGCAGTTCATACAAAACTCTGCAGCCAGAATTCTGAGCTGCTCTAGTAGAAGAACTCACATTTCTCCTGATCCTTAAAACTCTTCACTGGCTGCCAGTTTCTTTCAGGATCATTTTAAAATTCTGGTTCTTACTTTCAGATCTATTCATGGTCAGACCTTCCATCAGTGATCTGATCCAGACTTACACCGCAGCTCGGGCTCTGAGGTCTGTGGATCAGAATCCACTTATGGTTCCACGCACACGGTTCAGGACCAGAGGAGAGAAATCCTTCCAGGCTGTTGGTCCTAAGCTTTGAAACATCTTTTTCTGTGTTTTTATTTGGCCTTTTCTTAATCTTTTGGGACTCCTCTGTTTGTCTTATGTTGTCTTGGCATTTTAGAGTTTTTAAACTTGTAGTTGTTTTTTTTATGTGTATTGCTTTTGATTTTTCAAGTGATTTGTGACCCTGGTCTAGAAAGGCGCTTTAGAAATAACTATTACTTACTTACTTTTTTACTGTTCTTAAGGAAACTACAAACTTTTCATTTAAAGTTGACGTCATCCGTTCAGCAGGGTTGTGTAGTGGTTAGATGTTGTCAGTTGGATCCGAGCTTGAGGCAACTCTTGGATTGAATCTGGGTCCTCTTTGTGTGGAGTGTGTATGACCTTTTTTCGTACTTGGTTGCCTCTAGACACTCCAGTTTCTTCCCACAGTTCAAAAACATACAGGGCAAAGCGGTAATTCAGTAGGTTTGTCGGGCTACCATAATGTGTTCAAGTTTTCACGATATTTTGTTGCTTACCAATGTTAGTGAAAACACAATTTAGCGATACACTTCATCGGGTCCACAGTTGTTGTCCCGGCCACGGCTTGAGTTCAGGCCACTCTTGCTAACCCTCATGGCTTTCCTCTCCGTAACCAGGTTGTGGTTGGTTGTGTCCTTGATGACTCTGTTCCTTACTTTTCCTGATATTCTAAAATGAGTAAAGGATGTTCAGAGAGTGTCCTACGAATCCCCCAGAGCCAACATGATGGGCATGCACCTTATCTTCTAGCCCTGTAACCAGAAGTCGTTGACCAGCAGTTTGTACTTGGTTCTCTTCTGATCTCATGCTTCCCCTTTACGATCATGCCCAGGAACCGTCAGTTTAATCGGTTGTCTCCGACACAAGAGAACTATCTGGTCTCAGGTCAACTGTTTTTCCAGGTCAAAGGGGGCTTACAGTCCTTGCAGGTTTCCTCTTTGCCTATGGTCCCTCCCCTCCTTATCATAGGAGATTTAGTTGGTCTTGCTGTGCCCTCGACTACAATTACTGATCCCCTTGTTGGCGGAGTTGGCGATCTGTTTAAAAACTTGGTTGTAAGGCCGAATTTATCTGCAACTGGGCAGGTACTCAGGATGTGATCCCACATCCCTCTGGCCGGGCTCAGTTGACAAATTAGGGTGACCACTTACCCTCGGATGAAGAAGGTTTGCCTGGACCAGGCAAGTCATCATAGACTGACCAGATCACTTCTAGATGGCAGCTCTCATTACGTCCTCCGCAGCTAAAGGAACAATTAAATACTGATGATGTCTGAGGACGAGAGGATACAGTAACTCCAGCAGCTTTTAAAGCTGATGTTTGGACATATTTTGGTTTGGAAACTGAAATGAAAGCAGTTACGACTTCGTCAAGAGTCATGTGGTCTGTAAATACTACAACACCAGAGTCAAGTACTGGACAATACTACAAATATATGCTTGTTACTACAATATAAAAATATAATCGCACTATCCACTTAATTATCGCAATATATTTTCCATGACATTGTGTCCATAATAAAAAGCACTTTATCGATATCCTAATTTATTAAAATGTTAAAAATGTATATATATTTTTGGTTTCCAAATCTTATTTTATTTTGATTAAGTTATTTTATTGTATATATTTCAATTAAGTTGTTGATTCTTTTTTAATTTATTTCAAATGAACATGCAAATATTCCTGTGTTTTTTTGTTTTTTTTGTAATTAAACTTCCGGCCTCTAGATGGCAGGAGTCAGTACGTCCGGCGATGACTGAGGACGAGAGGATACAGTGACTCCAGCAGCTTTTAAAGCTGATGTTTGGACATATTTTGGTTTGAAAACAAATGAAAGCAGTTACGACTTCATCAAGAGTCATGTGGTCTGTAAATACTACAACACCAGAGTCAAGTACTGGACAATACTACACATATATCCTTGTTACTACAGTATCGCTATATCTCGCAATATATCGTATTTTCGACCCTGCCCCTACTTATTAAAAGTACGGATATTAATTATTATTATTAGTATGGATATTAAATCCTAAATGACCTAAATCAGCTGTAAATGCTTTAAAATATTATCTTTATATTAAGTTCTATTTTGACGGAACCTCCTTGGAAAATGTGTAGGAATGATCACTCTGGCACGGACCACAATATCTCACTCCTGCAGCTCCTTTTTCCCCCCAAAAAAAACATCTTATTTCCATCTTTAACGCCGAAGTCGTTGAGCTTTTTATCGCATCATCTGTCTGGACGGAATCCTCTCCCGGGTTCACCGGCAGGACTCTTTCATTCACGACCTCGCTTCGCTCGCGTCTGCAGCTGAACGGCCGCACGATTTCAGATCCACCTTTTCCTGTGCGGCAGGATGCGATGAGGTCACGGCCCTGTGGCTCGGTGACTCAGAGTCGAGGCGGATCCATCCAAGCGTTTTTCCCAGGGTTAAAACACCAAAAATAACACCGGCTACTTTTTTCGTGTGTTGCGAACGTTTATGAATACAAGATATAACTCTCTGTAGTTCCATGACTTTTCCAGGAAAATGTGTATCTTGGGATTTTTGAAGCTGCAACCTTTATCTTCACAGTTGAGGTCCTGCTGAGAAGAGAAGTGGACGATATCAAGATCCACAAACAGAATCTCCTTTCAACGGCACCTTGTTATCCTTCCTATGTTGTGCTTTCTTCTTCCAAAAGACACCATGTAAGTCTAGACCCTGTTAGCATTAGCTACAAGCCAACCAGTATTACCTATTACTCTTGTTCACCCTCACTGAAGTACATAGACCTTAGAAATACCTATTTCTTTAGTTCATCTTGTGAGCTTTATTCATTCATTCTCTAACAGGGCCTGCAGAGGGCAGGAGTCTATCCCAGTTTAATCAGACAAGAGGCAGGGGACACCCTGGACAGGATGCAATCTGTCAGATGGCACACGAACACAGACAACCATTCACACACACACTCATACCTATAGAAAATTTCCCCAAGTTTCCAATCGACCTCTGTATGTTTTTGGACTGTGGGAGGAAACCGGAGTGCCCTGGGTAAACCCATGTAACAAAATTTCTGATTTTCCAAGTCCACGTTCTTTGGGTCAAAACGACCCACGTAGCGTACAGGAGCGCCTGCCACTGCATATGTTTTTCTGGGAGTTCAAAATACAATCTTTTTTCTGGGCCACCGGGTCTTTTTGACCCAGAGGCCGCGCAAGAGTTAAGAGAGAAAAAATTGAATTAAATAGAGAAAGTTGAAAAAAAATGCAAGTTATCAAGAGAATCACATAACAGTTAAAAGTATCAAAGAGGCAACAAAGAAATCCTGGAATACATTTTTGGGGGATTTTGTGAAGCAAGATGTATATGATTAGGATGTGAGTTTGGACAACCATCAGATATTTTAGGGGTTTTTTTATTCAATAGATGAAGATTTGGGTAATGATTTGTTTAGGAATATCAGGTATGGACTCATTATTGTGCTATGAAAGTATTTCTACTTACATGAAACTTGTTTTTCTACTCAATATATAATTAAATATTCACCAAAATTCAAACTTCACTCATTATCTACTCGCCCTCATGTCGACTAAGAGTTTGGATTATTTTCAGAGTAATCTGTTCCTTTTTAGAGTTATAGACAAAAATGTTTGTTCATTTTAATGTAGCGACTGGAGCTCAGTTGTCTTCGTCTTCATCTTCGTCCAAAAAGACACTTAAAAACATCCAAATACATCCGTACTCATATGTAACGTCCATCTTGGATTGAAGCCTCGACGTTAGAAACTGAGGGTCTTCCATAAACTCACTTTTCGTATGAAATATATCTACAGTGATATACTTTAAAGTATACATACACAACCTTTGGGATAAAAAAGTACTTTTGCTATATATCCATTTAATCTTCAAGAATTTGGTAATGGGTAGTTATTTAACCTTTATTGATATAATCCAATAGATCTTATAAAATAGTCAAATATACTGATGAATACTCTTCATCGAAAGGGTCTTGAAAGGTCAAAAGAGCAGGAGTACACTCTCTAGACAGTTTCCAGGTGTGTAATACCCTGAATGTCTCGGGGTTGTTACGAGAGAACATTAAAACATTCCGGTTTCTCTTCATCCCTTAAACCACTGCTTCCCCTTTTCTTTATTTAGTCACAAAATAAAGAAATGTATATTCATTATTCATGTCCTTTTATCGGTTCAAGATCATATTTTCGTCTCAGAGAATTTGCATCGGACGACCTTATCGTCATTCTTCATATCCTGCTAAGGAGCGGAAGGGATACCACAAGGCAGCGTCCTGGTAAATATTATGTTTTCTTTCCCACATTCGTTTTTTTCTTTTCTTTTTTTAATACCTTCTACACGAACGGCTCATTTTCATCTTTCTCTGCAGCATTTAACAGATGCCACGAGGGCCGACAGAACAATATGGGAAAAAATGATTGATTGGATTTGAACGTCTCGGTGGTTATTATGCGGTCCTCGGTTTTCGTCTCTGGGTGTGGGCACCAGGTTTCCTGTTTGAAAATGTGAGCTTTTCCTTGAGCTTTTCTGCGGCATTGTTTTTGTCGAAGCCCGTGTGGACGAGTGCCCGTTTTTTTCCGTCTATTTTAGGAAGACGGGAGGTTGAACGGACGGAGAGCAGGAAGAAGAAAAAGCCATTGTTACCAGACCTTCGAGATGAGCTCACGCAACAAGACTCTGCTGGATCCAAAGTTCGCAATTAGGCATCAAATGAGCGTCGTGATATCATCGCTCCTTCCCAAAGCCCCTTTTCATTCTCTGTTAATATTTCCACGGATCCAGAGCTTCATAATTCGCTCTTATCTCGGCGAACGTCATCTGTCTTTAATGTGCCTCAGAGTTTAAGTAAGCACTTCACTCTGTCTCTCCGTGACTCGGTCTAAGTCTGCCTGGCGAGATCCGCTACAGCGAGTCCTCCCTATTCCAAGATTGTGTTTTTTCTTCTTTTTTTTAAAAAAAGGATTCTGGCCAAACTTGGACATAAGTTACTGCTTCTCTTATCAATCAATCTTTGAGGAAAAAAAAAAAGGGGTTTGCAGTTTTCACCGTGTTTCCACATGATGTCTTGGATGTAACTCAAGCCAAAACTACACACTAGTAGACCTCCAGGTCCAGCTTTCACTCTCCACTCGTCCATAAAATGAACCTTCTGCTGGTGGAGGAAAGGAACACGTTTTTGAATGATTCTATTGTATAACATTATTAAGGTGAGAGATGGTTTCCTTCTCGTCCCAGTGTTTCCAGGCTCGTATCGGAGCAGGAGATTGAACGGTTCCTCTGACGAGCTTCCAGGTTTTGTACGCGGGAGGAAGTTTCTTCAACTCGATGGAGGGTTTGGATTCTCGTTACGAGGACCTTGTTTTCTCTCGGCTGCGTGAAGATAGTTTCACGAGCCGTGCAGCTTCTGTTGAGTTCAAAGTCATCACCGTTTGCTTCTCGTCGTCGAGGCTGCTTTGGCCATCATGGAAAAAAAAAAACGTTGGTGATAAAATATACTTTTGGCTTCATTATGTTCTTTGTGTTGACACGTTTTACAACTCCTGCCGTTTCCTCTCCTCCTCCTCTGTCAACGTTTCTCTTTTTCCTGGACAACAGACAAACACGCATCCTGCTGTGAAACTTTATTTATAACTCGCTAATGCACGTAACAGGCAGGTTTCGAAACAGGATGAAGTTCAGTTTGTAAATGAAGGTGTGAATTCCTACTCTTTCTCTTGATAAAGGTCAACTGATGTTAAACTTCAACTCTCTTGACTCACATTTGTAAAGGTTCTCTCATCATGACCATGTTTTCAACTTATTATTTTATAAAGCTTGTCTGAAATCTGGGCGAACAAGAGGTTACGAGAGTCCATCATGACGTAATAATGGCTTCACTCCTCCTCCAGCCAGCTGTGATCACTCCCCGCTTTGTTTATACAACGAGTCCCTTGGAGGGGGAGACTTCCGGGATTGATGACTTGCGGTGACAAACCTTCATGTTTGACCAATCAAAGCAGAGTGGGCGTGGTTATGGTCAACAAGATTTCATCTCAAGTGTTTTCAGTGGGCGGAGCTTAAGATCATTTTCAAACACACACTGATGAAACAATAAAGTCACACATCACTTTAACACACAAGAAAACACACACATTAGTTGAAGTTCATACAAGTGAATTAAGTCTCTCCAAAAACAACACCGTTGTTTTGGGTGAAATATAAGGGAACAAGATTAAATATTTGATTAAATCAGATTAATGTTTTTTCAATAATCCAATTTATTTCATTCATTCTTATCTATATTGTCCACAACACAACATTTGTAGCTGATAATCCAGAATTTCTAGACACCGAAAAAACCTAATAATGATAAAAAATAAATAACAACAGCAAGTTCTCAGTATCACTACAGTCTCTTGAAATTATTTTGTTAGTATTTAATATTTTTAATTAATTTATTAATTTAATTTTGCCGTGTTTTTCAAAATGCTTCGAAACTCGGATGAAACTCAAAATACTACACAAAAAAATGTGTCTTCCTTTTACTATTATCAACTAATTTCCTAAAAATATAATAGGAATATATTAATCGTATTTTAAGTTATACCACTAACAGAAAGATGAACGAAAATATCAAATTACTACGACCTCCTTGAGGTAATTATTTACTCGACATTCTGAATATTGTCAAACTAAGTCACACAAGAGGCCAAAATATTTTGACAATCGAGGGCTGAAAATATAGGTATATTTTACGATGTAAATGAGTCTGATTAAGATATTTTCATATCTGGATTTATCTCTCAAATTCATTTTCTTGGATAATCTCTGTTCATTTTTCTTAGTCACTGGTGGTCGAGTCAGAATTTCAACACATAGTGTCGTTGACGCCGATATCATCCACCTGCGGAAAATACTTATTTCCTAATGAACACTTTTCTACACACATGTGCTTCTAGTACAAAAGTCTGGCAAACAGGAAAACCAGCTGAGAACTTCCTGGAGGAGCTCATCCAATGACTTCCACACTCCCGACTGAGAAGTTGTGAGTCTTGTGTGTTTGTGTTCGGCCTCCTTCCCATCCACTTCCTTCTTCGACCCCCCCCCCCCCTCGTCGAGTGCTAGGCATCGTGGGAAAGCGCGAGTACGTCTGCGCACCACGCTCGCTCACTCACCGCACTCATAAACCATCCGAGACGGCGGGTGTTGTGTTGCGCCAGATGTGTTGTCGTGTTACACGCCGCACCGACTTCCTGCCGCTAATGTGTCGCAGACCCGAGCGACTTCTGGACCCGACGAGTTTCCACGGGTCGGACCCTGCAGGACGAGTGACCCCCGGACTTCTGTTCCCGCAGCCGTCGTGTAGCTTTTTTTGTCGCATAAAGTGTGTGTTTTTTTTTTTATCGGCACCTGTGGTCTTCGGTTCATTAGGAGTCGTAGAGAATTATTACATCACGACCTGAAGCACTTTGCAGTGGAATTAAAAAAAGGTGGGAATGTCAGCGAAAGACTTCTACAGCAGCTGCCGAAGGAAAAGTTGAAATATTTTGAAATATTTGATTAAAAAAAACTTGTTCGTTCATGTTTGATGTAGTGTGAGGTTTCAGCTTCAACAATTGACAATAATAAACAGTTTTTTCCACAAAAACACACTTTTGCTCAAAGTGATTTACTCTTTTCTTGTTTCAAATACCTTGAGATTGTTGTTTATAAACACAAGAGGTTCAAATCTTTTGTAATATTATATATATTATTCTGGTCAATGCTCATATTTTAGCCTTTGCTCTTTTTAATGATGTTTCATTTGTTTTTTATGTTGATTGTTTTTTCCACAAGTTAAATACTAGATTATTATACTATTACTCCAAACACCCCAAAATAAAGAGGTATAAATGGAGTTTATATTACATAATTATTTAAATTGCCCTGAATGAAATGAACAAAAATTAAAAATAAATAATTGTATTTTCTAATAACGTTCTGTTTTTTTACCCAAAGTTCTGTCTGCAGAAAGACACAAAGAGCAGTCAAGTTATTCCTCTACTTTTGTCCTAAATAACCTTAAAAAAAAGTAACATAATACGATATAAACATAACTATAATAAATTAAAAAAGAACAAACAACAAAACTCGGCCATTGAGAGAAAAACATGTGTTAAGATTAGTAGTTGTTTTTAATTGCCCTGTTGAGTCTGAGGTCATCAGATTTTTGGAATATTTTAATAATCTTTTCTGTGTTTTTTAAATAACAAGTATAAACATTTCGTAGAAAAAAAAACACAAACAAAAGACCAGTCGTTCCAGTTGTCACGGCAACTTAAAGGTTGAAATTAGATGAAGTCAATTCCAAAAAATGACTCAATCTGGTTGTGTCTGTGAGGAGTAGAAATGTGGAAAAATCTTGCCATTAAGTTTATATATAAACACGTTTTTGCCTCAATTATTATCAGGACTTGAGGTCAAACCAGATTTTTGTACTCGTCACACTTTGATGGTGAAAAAAGGAAAAGAAAACATCAATAAATACCTATTTTTACCGAGATTAAGGGAGGTTTGGATCGTGGCACAGGTGGCAGACTCGGTTCACATGCGGAGGAAGAGGACGAGGAGGTCAAGTATGTCGGAAGACGAGATACGTTTTGAGGTCATGCGTCGAGTGCTTCCTGTTTACCGCGGTCTTAGGAAGATACGGGAACAGAAGCACATCCTGCGACGAGAGCCATCATTGTTTCGAGCCGCGATTGCTAGAAGCAGGTGAACACGCCGACAGGAAGTGGCTCTTTTTTTATAATCTCATCGGAATAAAAAGTGACTCACGGCTGCGTCACTCGTTTCCTGAGATTCTGGTGCAGAAATCTTGAATAGATTTGAAGTTTCTGAGTCGTCAAATGGGAAACACAAAAATAAAAGTTAAATTAATCTGGTGTCAAATGCATATATTCTTGTTGTTGGCCATCCCACTCCTGACGCCACTTAAGCCCAGACAAGGATCAGATCACTGATGGAAGGTCTGACCATGAATAGATCTGAAAGTAAGAACCAGAATTGTAAAGTTGATCCTGAAAGAAACTGGCAGCCAGTGAAGATTTTAAAGGATCGGAGAAATGTGAGTTCTTCTACTAGAGCGGCTCAGGCGAGACGGATCCTTCTTGTTAAGACACCAAAACAAATTGTTACAATAGTCTTACCTTTTAATGTAACTTGTGATGGTCTGACGAAGCTACATGAAACAGTGTCATTATGTTCAGAGTCCACTAGATGGCGGTCTCTGCACTATTTTCCTTTGTTTTGTTCTAATGAAACATACTTTTTAAACTGATGGCGCCGCCTACTGACCTCTGAACAACATGACACTGTTTCATGAAGCTTCATCAACACATCACCAGTGGAAACTATATTTTTCACCAGGGGCCACATTTTATATAGTAGTCACGAAAAATAAAGGATAGAAAAAAGTATAAAATCAAGCCAAAGATGTTGAAATTAGGAATATATTGTATTTCAGATAATTAAAAAAAAAAAAATTCTCACATAAAATCTTTTTTTTTGTAAATATTCACTGTAATATTTTCAAGGGGCAATAAGTACTCACAAAAATGACAAAAATCGGAAGAAAAATGTCAGAAAAAAAATCCTTTATTCATATTTAGAGACTCATGATGAATAATGTGAATAAAAACTAAGTAAAACAGTGTCTACTGACCTGATGAGGGCAACAAAGATGATGTTAAAGGGCAGCACTTCACCCAGATCTGTGATAATCGCTTCAAAACCCAGGCCTGATCAAACGAAGCCAGATAATAGAAACATAAAAGTTGCTGTAAATGATTCATCACAAGAATTTTAAAAGGTTCGCGATCAAGAGCCGACGCTCTCCAAACGTGTCGGTGACAACGCAGTCGTACCGACCAGAATGAAAACCAGAAGGATCTCCTTGAAGACCTCGTGTCGGGGTTTGGCAAACACACAAAAGTGTGCAGACACTTAGGATCAGATGGAAAGAAAGAGACGATTCGGGGTTCAGATTACAGCTCATACTGTCGTCCACAGGATCGTAAATTTCAAGAAAAAACAGGATTATCTGTTTTGGCCAAAGAAAAGATGGAGTCAATCTTGAAAATGCAAAGAAAATAATTCATCTAACAAATGATTCACCGCCACGTGAAGTCCTCTGAAGCGTGACCCCTTTTCAAGAACTTCATTTATCTCAGCATCTGAACATGGGGAAGGTGACGGTGAACCAACTGAAGCCGGTTTTGATATATCGACTAGCAAATCAAGGGATTAAAAAAAGAGGAGAGTTTGTTTGAATAAATGAGAAAAATGTGCGTCTGCGTCGGCCAAATGCAGTCGTAAGTAAAAAGGGAGAGATAAGCGGGATTAAGTGGGATTTTAGCAAGTGTTTTTATTGTTATAAGATGAATATATACTATTTACACAATTCTAGAACTTGTGGATTGATATTTTCTTAGCTTCCACATGTAGCCTTCATGCTAAACATATCTGGAACGGAAGACACTGCACAATAAACGAGGTAAAATGAACAAAAAACAATTCAATTCCTAAACAAATAGGAGTTCCAACAAATCACGATACTACAATAAGGTCCCTTAGATGGCAGGACACGAAAAGAGCAACAATCCAGAGAGAACAAAGCTAAAAAACGAGTAACAGAAAGCACTGACGAAAAAAAGAGCCACGATGAATCAAGGCGTCTAATATCAGCCACAGATCCAGAAGGTCAACACACCAACGAGGGAAACCAGGGAGCGTCAACTTCATACCAAGGAAGAAACTTTAAAACGAGCCGACGCCGGTTCCCGGTGAATCCAGCGTGTACATAGGGCTGGATGATTACAAAGTCCCAGCAGATCTGCGTGGTTATCAGGTCCAGTATGTTGCCGGCAAACATGGGGAAACCAGGAGAGAAACAGGAAGTGACTTCACGGATAAAATGTATCTAGAAAATAAAAAATAAAACGTTTATTCACCTTTTTTCACTCTTTATTTTAATAAATAAAGTTTTAAGATATCACTTAAGAAACTATACCTTCTGAGGTACCGTCATGTTTATCTTAAAGTGTGTAAACATACTTTAAGCTGCTATTTTAACCCTTAAAATAGAATCTCAAATGTTCAAACATAACTATAATTAACTCGGTACTTCTTAGAGCCATAGTCGTCATTTAAGCATTTTTTTTATTCCTTTCATGTTCAGTAAAAAGATTCTCTACGTATTTTTTTTATCTTGACGGGATCTGGAGATATGTGACCCGTCCATGCACCCGGCGCCATGTGACCCGAACCCGTGTCGGTGCCGCATCCTTCACGGTCGAGCAGCAGAAGCTAACGCTGTAAACACAGCGCCGGCTCACGGTGAACGTGGTCAACGAGGTTAAGTCTAGACTCGTCTGATAAGCAGTGGCGACGCGGCACAGGAGCCACAGTTGTTTGCGTCGATAAGTGGCGCTTCATCCAGCCTTCACGAAACAAACCGCCGGTTTAAAAGTAGACGACCTGAAAGCTGATCTAATTTCCTAGAAACGATTAGAAGGACCGAGTTTGACGAAGAGTTCACGCAGAAGATAAGGGAAAACCCCTCTTAACGTATGCACGGAGTATCACGGAAACTTAAACCTAATCTTTCGTTTTAGAAGAAATTACAACACTGTCAAATATTTTTATAAAATAAAATAAATGATAAGACACAAAAGAAGAAAAAAGCTTAATACGGGACATTTTTATATTGAATTTAAAAGGCTACAAATAAAAACATTGAATTTAGGAAGTTTATTTTCTAATTATTATTAATTATAACAAGAATATCCAACTCTATGTGTAAAAAAAAGAATCATTAATTTCCAAAATATTCAACTTAAAAATACATATATATATTCCAAAAAATACATTTATTACATATAAAAAAACGTTTCAAATGTTGAATTCAACCATTGAATATTCCGATGACAATGATATAAAAATTGCGTGTTTTGTGCAACATAATGTGCTGATAATGGACTCCAAAAATCTGGACTCATTGGGCTTTTACTCTCCTTTATTTTCAGTGTTTTATCATTTTATTTAATAATTTTTCCTTCAATGGAACGTGGGTTGTTTTATCTTGTTTTTACTACTGTGCTGTTTTAATGGATTGTGTCATTTTACACTGTAGTTATGGGCTTTTATGTAAAACACTTTGTAACTACGGTTTGAAAAGTGCTATATAAGTAAAATCATTATTATTGGACAAAACTGAAACTTTGGTAATTGCTGCTGATAAAGGGTTGAGTCAGTACTTGGGTGACTCAGGTCAGTCTGTCAAACTGAGCCTGAGAAACCTGGGTGTTGTATTTGATAAAGACAAGTCTCTAGTTCAACACTGAAGAAAACTGACCACAAACTGTTTCAACTGAGAAAAATCTCTAAACTTAGGAAAATGATGTCACAACATGATCTGGATCTTATAATCCATGCGTTTGTGTCGTTTAGACTATTGTTACAGTTTACTTTGGCGTCTAAACAAGAAGGATCTTCTCGCCTGCAGTTCATACAAAACTCTGCAGCCAGAATTCTGAGCCGCTCTAGTAGAAGAACTCACATTTCTCCTGATCCTTAAAACTCTTCACTGGCTGCCAGTTTCTTTCAGGATCAACTTTAAAATTCTGGTTCTTACTTTCAGATCTATTCATGGTCAGACCTTCCATCAGTGATCTGATCCAGACTTACACCCCAGCTCGGGCTCTGAGGTCTGTGGATCAGAATCTACTGATGGTTCCTGAACTTCAGGACCAGAGGAGAGAAATCCTTCCAGACTGTTGCTGCTAAGCTTTGGAACCATCTCTGTGTTTGATGATCTACTGACTCCTTCAAGAAACATATGTGTTTGATGATCTACTGACTCCTTCAAGAAACATCTGTGTTTGATGATCTACTGACTCCTTCAAGAAACATCTCTGTGTTTGATGATCTACTGACTCCTTCAAGAAACATCTCTGTGTTTGATGATCTACTGACTCCTTCAAGAAACATCTGTGTTTGATGATCTACTGACTCCTTCAAGAAACATCTCTGTGTTTGATGATCTACTGACTCCTTCAAGAAACATCTGTGTTTGATGATCTACTGACTCCTTCAAGAAACATCTGTGTGTTTGATGATCTACTGACTCCTTCAAGAAACATCTGTGTGTTTGATGATCTACTGACTCCTTCAAGACACATCTGTGTTTGATGATCTACTGACTCCTTCAAGAAACATCTGTGTTTGATGATCTACTGACTCCTTCAAGAAACATCTGTGTTTGATGATCTACTGACTCCTTCAAGAAACATCTGTGTTTGATGATCTACTGACTCCTTCAAGAAACATCTGTGTTTGAAGATCTACTGACTCCTTCAAGAAACATCTGTGTTTGATGATCTACTGACTCCTTCAAGAAACATCTGTGTTTGATGATCTACTGACTCCTTCAAGAAACATCTCTGTGTTTGATGATCTACTGACTCCTTCAAGAAACATCTCTGTGTTTGATGATCTACTGACTCCTTCAAGAAACATCTCTGTGTTTGATGATCTACTGACTCCTTCAAGAAACATCTGTGTTTGATGATCTACTGACTCCTTCAAGAAACATCTGTGTTTGAAGATCTACTGACTCCTTCAAGAAACATCTGTGTTTGATGATCTACTGACTCCTTCAAGAAACATCTGTGTTTGATGATCTACTGACTCCTTCAAGAAACATCTGTGTTTGATGATCTACTGACTCCTTCAAGAAACATCTGTGTTTGATGATCTACTGACTCCTTCAAGAAACATCTGTGTTTGATGATCTACTGACTCCTTCAAGAAACATCTGTGTTTGATGATCTACTGACTCCTTCAAGAAACATCTGTGTTTGATGATCTACTGACTCCTTCAAGAAACATCTGTGTTTGATGATCTACTGACTCCTTCAAGAAACATCTGAAGACACTTTTATTTGTGTTTTTCCCGGATTTTCTCGGACTTCTGTGTTTTTTTCTTATGTGTCTTGATCTTTTAAAGTATATATTTTAACTGTGTATTGTTTTTGATTGTTAAAGTGTTTGTGACCCTGGTCTAGAAAAGACGCTTTAGAAATAACCATAACTTACTTACTTACTATTATAATTATTATCTATATCTTCACTTAAAACCACCATAAACTACTAAATCCAGACTCAAAAACCACTTTTGTTCCTCAAGCTCAGCTTTGATTGAGAGTTCAAGTCTTTCTACTCCTTCCACTGAGGCCCAAATATTTAAAAAGACCTTCAAACACACTCTTCTTGAATTATACTTTCACGCAGACGTTTAAAAAAAAAAAAGAAAGAAGGATCCGGAGCTCACGACTCACGAGCTGATTCAAAGCAGACGCTGAGAACGTGTGGAGCCGTGAACGACATTTGTTAAATACTTCTGTAAACCATCTGGAGCAGCGAGGACTTCGCGGACCTTCGCGGGTCCAACACGACGAGGTGGTTTCTGTAAATAACAAGACGTGGAAGTATTTTCTTATGTTTAGATGGGTTTTTTTTAAAGTCTTCTCGGAGATGACAACAAAATGAACGAGGTGACCAGACGCCATGTGACGGATCATTTTTCTCTTTTCCCCTCGACTCGCCAGGTTCCACGCGAGCGGGTCATGTGATACTTGAACAGACTCCAAGCATGATTTTGAAACGGCTTGTTCGACGACTCGAGTCGGTGAAACCTTCCCTCTGGTCTGTATCCAGTGACTCGAGCCGATTGGTTCATTTAGTTCTTTGAACTATTAAGATACTTGTAACCTCGAGTTCATTTCGGATCCAGCAAAACAATCCAAAGTTTAACTTCATAAAACACAACAGATGATCATCGCGGAAATAAATCAACTTTCATGTAAAAAAAAAAGGTGTTGTTGTTGATTGTTAGATGTTGTTTTAGGGTTTTTAGATGTTGGATTTGTTGTTGTTTTTTCGTATTAATTATGACTGTATGACGTCATGGTAATAGTGTAATAATGAGATGATGAATGAGCTCCTTGGCAGAGGTATGAACTCCATCCATCCCCTGATCCATCCATCCATTCATCATCCATCCATCCATCCCCTGATCCATCCATCCATCCATCCATCCATCCCCTGGTCCATCCATCCAGCCATCCATCCATCCATCCATCCATCCATCCATCCATCCATCCATCCATCCATCCATCCATCCATCCATCCATCCATCCATCCATCCATCCATCCATCATCCATCCATCCATCCATCCATCCATCCCCTGATCCATCCATCCAGCCATCCATCCATCCATCCATCCATCCATCCAACCATCCATCCATCCATCCATTCATCCCCTGATCCATCCATCCATCCATCCATCCATCCATCCATTCATCATCCATCCATCCATCCATCCATCCATCCCCTGATCCATCCCCTGATCCATCCATCCCCTGATCCATCCATCCATCCATCCATCCATCCATCCATCCATCCATCCATCCATCCATCCATCCATCCATCCATCCATCCATCCATCCATCCATCCATCCATCCATCCATCCATCCATCCCCTGATCCATCCATCCATTCATCATCCATCCATCCATCCATCCATTCATCATCCATCCATCCATCCATCCCCTGATCCATCCATCCATCCATCCCCTGATCCATCCATCCATCCATCCATCCATCCATCCATCCATCCATCCATCCATCCATCCATCCATCCATCCATCCATCCATCCATCCATCCATCCATCCATCCATCCATCCATTCATCATCCATCCATCCATCCATCCATCCATTTATTGTCGATTAATCTTGTTTTAGTTTTTGTTCTGACAGTTCATTTAATCTCTAAAAGAATATCTGTATAGTGTTTGTATAAAAGAGATGATAGCAGGGCTCCTTGGCAGAGGTATGTACAAATTGGTGCTCCAGGACCTCAAGCAGAGTTTAGTCACTTTTTCCACCAGTTTTTTATTGGATATTCTGTTATACTTTTGCTCTCGAATAGAGAATATACAAGAAAATAATCGACAACAGAAGTCATCAAAACAAACCACTAACACGAGTCAGTCTGTCCCAGCTATAAAAAGGCGACACACAAAACTCATTCACAACAATGGACTTTGGATCACGTTGACCAGTTTCAAACTCGATCGCAAAACTACGACCCATTCGCTGCCCCCGTGTCGCACTTTGGCAGCAGTCATTCGAACGTTCAAAGCTTCGCTTGAATTCATGTTCTTCGCGTACGTTTCCTCTCAGTCCATCATTTCTTTGTCTAATTCTTGCTTTTCTTTTCTCGGTTTCTCTTTTTAGCTGCTTGTTCGATATAATGATGTCGTTCAGCGCCGAAGACGTCTTGTTCGAAACACCAATTAACTACACACTGTTTACACACTTACACACACAATACATACGAGTGGGCAGTGCTAACACCAGTCCTGTGTTTCCCATTACATCGATAGTGTGTGTGTGTGTGTGTGTGTGTGTGTGTGTGTGTGTGTGTGTGTGTGTGTGTGTGTGTGTGTGTGTGTGTGTGTGTGTGTGTGTGTGTGTGTGTGTGTGTGTGTGTGTGTGTGTGTGTGTGTGTGTGTGACCAGAAAATCTGGAGCTCAGCTCACGATACCCACCGTCCGTCCACATCTGAGCGACCGCTCGTCTCACGGCTCTGTAATCACCGCGACTATTTCGGTGAGATCTGACTCGGACGGCGTAACCACGGCGACGGTCATGAGGAATAATAAACAGACTCAGGAGTCGACGTGACGTCGACCGACAGAGTGTGTGTGCGTGTGTCAGGTTCTAGTTTTTGACCAAAAAACAAAAAAAAAATCATTATTTCCATCTGTGTAAATGTTTATTTCATGAAAATGTGTTTATAGTGGGTCGAATTATTGTTTTGTTTCACACACAACTGTTGCACAAACGCACAATTATAGAAATGTGGATTCAGTTTATTCCTGAAAATGTTTTTCTGTCGAGTGTAAACTGTTTTAACGTAGATATTAATCGCATTTATTCAGATAAATAATGCATGTTTCTGATTAAAATTGTATTTTTTGCCTGATGATAGAAAGAGTCGGTTGTTGTTCAATTAAATTTTTATAAAATGTATATTAATCAAAAACTTCTATATGTGTAATATGGATTTGAGAGTATTTTTTACAGAATGTTCACTTCTATGGCTTTTAACTGCTGCTGCGCAGAAGTAGCAAAAACTATAACTACAATAAAAATACGTATTGCAGAAATAAATCAACTATTGTGTTGTTGTGTTATGGTTGATAGATGCACATTTTTTGTGTTTTTTTTTCTTTTTATTGTGACAATAAAATCCTTAAAAAAACTCTTCCAATAGTTTTATCATACAGTCGATCAAATATTGATAAAAGTATGGAAGTACATCAATGGCATCAGAATATTGAATGGTTGAATTTTTTTTTAAATTAAATATTGAAAGGTTGAATTAATTTCAATTATTTCATATTTATTATATATACATTTAAATTATTCAATATGTTTTAATTCGTAGTCTTTTAAATTCAACATAAAACAATTCGAAGCGTTTTAAATTCAACATAAAACAATTCGAAGCGTTTTAAATTCAATATAACATTTTTCGAAGCATTTTAAATTCAATATAAAACAATTTGAAGTGTTTTAAATTCAATAAAACTTTTTTCGAAGACTAAAATTCAGCTGTTCATTTTTAAAAGAAGTTAAAAAAAAACACTTTTATGCTGATAAATGTCTTTAAACTATGACAGTGTGATGTTAATATTTTTTAAAGGGCCAGGTTTTGCGAAAATTAACTTAAATAATTATGTTTTTATTACATTAAAATAGGTCAATAATATGATTTCACAACAGTTTCCGTTGAAGCTTCACACCTGATAAAGAGAACAGGAAGTTGACGCAGAACATCCTCTCGATGTTATCGTCTAGTTCCAGGAATCGTAGACGAGAAGCTGCTGATGGTGAAGAGATTGACATCATGAAGTCGCAGCAGAGTCGACTCTCACTCACAGACGAAGACATGGCTGCACTGATCCTGCTGCTGGTGACGTTCTTCTCCAACAACATCCTCGCTGAGATCCTCAAGGAAGAAGGAGACTCTCATCACTTCATCCTGAACAAACCAGCTGATGACGTCTGCTTGATCTCAAGATGGATCGGTGAGGAGAAGGAACTTCTGTGGAACTCTTCACAGCATCATGACTCCAGTCTTCAGAGAGAAGCTTCTTATAAAACCGACCCTCTGAAGGTTTCAGACTCGGGTCAGTACCAAGAACAGTGCTGGACCCAGAACAACGTCACGCACGAGAAGAACTCCACTCTCCTGGTTTGTCGCAGAAGAAAGATGAGACATCAGTCCTTTTACCCTTATGTTGGACAGACACTGGAGCTGAACTGTGACGGTGTGGGACCAAACCAGAGTGTCCAGTGGGCTTTACGTCAATATAACCGCAGAACAAGAAATTATGAATTAGCTTTAATCGATGATGAAACATCTTCAATGTACAAACTACAGCAAGTGAAGAACAAATCATCTCTTCTGGTAACGTTTGACAGAAGTTCTGGTTCGGTCAATTATTATTGTCTGGAGAAGAACCATCAGAGCTGTGAACTACTGAAGGAGTTTAATGTTTTTATACAATATAATCACATTCACAGGTGGGTGGGAGAGAGTCTGGAGCTGAACTGCTCTGACTTCAGTGGAAACAAACCACATGTGTGGAGGATTAGTTCAGTGATGAAAGATGAAGTGATTAACAACTACACTCTGATGTTTCCATCACTGACCTTGAACCACACAGGTGAATACACCTGTGATCGCAGTGGTCAGGATGATACTTACCTTCTGTATGTGTGTCCTGAGTCTGACCCGCCTGCTGATGTGTTCTTCACTGGAGGAGAGAACGTGACTCTACAGTGTGACTGGAAACAGCCTGATGTGATCCAGTGGTTCATGAAGACAAACAGAACTGAAGGAAGAACATCACGTTTATATCAAGGACAAGAAGACGGAATCTTTCGATCCGACCCGAGCCTGGTGATCACTAACATCTCTCTGGAACACAGCGGAGAGTTCTGGTGTGTGGTTAAGAAAGACGATCGTTGTGTGTTCACATCTAAGACCCTTGTAACGTTCGGAGAGCCAGAGGTTGATCACCATCTAGTGCGGTCTGTGCTGCTCAGTGTCGTGATCTTCATGATGTGTGTTGTTGTTGTTGTTGTTGTTGTTGTTGTTGTTGTGGTCCAGAGGAGCAGGAGTAGAGAGCAGCTCCCAGCACCTGTGGAGGAAGTGGAGATGTTGGAAGTGTCTCCAGCGTCAGCAGATGTTCAGCCAGAGACTCTCTGAGGCGTCAACATGATCCACGAGTGTTTGGATGAATCTTTCTTTGACTGTTTGTTTGTAATCATTGTGACTCTTGTTTCCTCTTCAGTGTCAATAAAGTTCAACCATTGACCTCCAATAAAAGACTCCAGTTTTCTTTGTGTAGAGATGAAGTCGATGAGTTTATGTCACATATTATTCTGACTTCTTTCTTCCTGTTTTCCTTCTTTCTGCTCCTCAGTCTGGTTATTTTTCTCACTGATGTCTCTTCTCTTTTCAAACATTTTCTCCAGAAAACAAGGTCAATAATCTTTTTAATCTCCTTCCTGATCTCATCACCGACTGCTTCAATAATGCAAGGATTTTTAAATATTTTATTTTGATCTATGTTCTTTATACGTTATACTTTGTCATCTATCTATCTATCTATCTATCTATCTATCTATCTATCTATCTATCTATCTATCTATCTATCTATCTATCTATCTATCTATCTATCTATCTATCTATCTATCTATCTATCTATCTATCTATCTATCTATCTATCTATCTATCTATCTATCTATCTATCTATCTATCTATCTATCTATCTATCTATCTATCTATCTATCTATCTATCTATCTATCTATCTATCTATCTATCTATCTATCTATCCATCCATCCATCCATCCATCCATCCATCCATCCACCCACCCACCCACCCACCCAGCCACCCACCCACCCAGCCACCCACCCACCCACCCATCCATCCAACCAACCGTCCGTCCATTCATCCATCCATCCATCCATCCATCCATCCATCCATCCATCCATCCATCCATCCATCCATCCATCCATCCATCCATCCATCCATCCATCCATCCATCTATCCATCCATCCATCCATCCATCCATCCATCCATCCACCCACCCACCCACCCACCCACCCACCCACCCACCCATCCATCCAACCAACCGTCCGTCCATTCATCCATCCATCCATCCATCCATCCATCCATCCATCTATCCATCCATCCATCCATCCATCCATCCATCCATCCATCCATCCATCCATCCATCCATCCATCCATCTAAATGTGTTGTTTCTTTTTAACAGCTGCAGAAATGAACATGAAGATCAGGAAAGAGGGGAAGAGGAAAACCACTAATGGAGGTCAAGAAATGCAAAAATCAATCGCACAAACTCTGTATGTTCTTTGGACACAGAGAGGAAACCGGAGTACCCAGAGGGAACCACAGAGGGGACTTTAAACTTTGCCTTAAACTTCTCTTTCAGTCTCCGTCACTCATCGTCAGCCTCTTGTTTGGTTACAAGTTCCCCAGTTTCCTCTTCAAGAAAGGATCAGTCACAGACCAAAGCTGTGGCTTTGACTCAACACGGAAGAATCTAAAGTTTTAC
This sequence comes from Callionymus lyra, assembly GCF_982586985.1. Taxonomy (NCBI): domain Eukaryota; kingdom Metazoa; phylum Chordata; class Actinopteri; order Syngnathiformes; family Callionymidae; genus Callionymus; species Callionymus lyra. Next base: position 5,362,693 of record NC_141831.1, on the reverse strand, counting down.
TGGTAAACCTCGCGGTGGACTTCAGACCTCCTATGACGATCAGGGTCTTCGGGGGTTGATGTGAAAGTGTTACACAGGGCTTCACCAGAAGCTCCTGAATCACCTCGGGAACAAGCTCACCTGTCGTCCAACTGGCCAATTTCCTCCAGGTCGGACAACAAAGCCAGGAAACGCTGTTTGAAGACAGAAACACTTTGATAGTTACGAGCTTATCGGGGCGCTCGAGAACACTTGTGCAGGGGGGTGGGGTGGGGGGGGGTATGGACGCCATGTGGGGGTGTAGGTGTGAGAGGAAGCCCAACAGAACCACCTCATGTGGTCACCATTAGTTCAGGGACGGCTTTGATGGAAAACGTCGAAGCTTTGTTATGAAAATATGATGCTTTTATCCTCCATACGTGTTGCAGTTCACTCCGGTTTACATCCTCGACCGAACAAAGACGGGACTGTTTCTGCCACCAAATTTGTTCTTGACACGACATCATCGCCGAGAGGTGAGGAAAAAAACCACCAGGTCACTCTGGAGATTGCGTTCTCAAGGTTTTCATCTGGTATCGTCCTCTGATGCTCGCCCACGTGGTCCGACTCTCCGTAGGGTTTTATGTTTTTTTTAGACAGAAAATAAAGAGAGAAAGTCAGTCGATGAATCTGATTGGACTGTGAGAAATTCATTCTTCTAAATAAGATGCACTTCTATAATCCTTTCTGGTCCACCATTTTGACTTTACACTCACCTTAGACCTACTTTTTTTTAGATTCGGTTTTTAGAAAAAAATGTTGTCACCGAAAAAAACAAACGACCTTGGATTGTGAGCTTAAGTAGCAGAACATCTACAATTCCTTACCGAAGATCTGAGCCAAGATAGAGACAAATAATAGAATATAATACCGATGATCTAGATCGTAGCTGTGTCTGAAATCGCATACTTGCGTAGTAAAACTTGGTATTTTTAGCATAAGTGCATAAGTGTCTCAATTCTTAGTATGTGAAATGTAGTGCTCCATACTCACTAAATTGTCACTAAAACGCACACAAAACTGAGTATGGATCGATGGACACTTTCTACACTAAACGGCTCCATCTTAATGACGTTTTTATATATATGTTACACATATACTTACATATATAAACACATATACTACGACACGTCTTCGATACTGATACCGGCGTAAATAACTCGTAAATATTTCGTTTCTCATATCTCATGATCCAAACAAAGCGTGCCGCCAGCAGGTGGCGATAGTGTTCCTACAGCTGGTTGAAATCATTGTTAAATAGTAGTAGAAGAAGAAGCTGTCGCGTCATTTCCTGTTAGTGCGTAGCAGCAGAGTTTGATTTAAGACATACTATCTGTGGAGGATTAGTTACTAGTTAGTACGTACACTATCCTGATGCACCTTCAGTGCACTAACGGGAGTATACACCAAGACGTCCAAAATTAACAATAATTTTGTGGTTTTTTTCCCTTAATATTACTTCTCTACATTTATTGTATCTATACAATTTGTAAAGGAACTTAATGAAACAAAAGGTGGCAGTAGAGTTTGGGAAACTCGCTCGCACAATGGACACATTTCGATAGGAGCAGAAAGCTGAAGCTTTACATAAAAAAAGTATAAAGTACTAAAACACAGATAGACTCTAATAATCACGTGACCTCCTTGGCAGAGGTAACTAATCCATCAGCCGTGTGACTTATTATTGAGGAAGAAGAAGGGGAAGAAGGCGAAACACACCAAGTTCAGGGAACTTCGCTCCACAGTGGAAATGACTTCAGCAGGGATGGGAAAATTTCGGGGGCTCTGCTCCGAAACAGTAGCTTCTCCTTTTCCCCGGAGCGGTCGGCCTGTGGTCGGGGGCCGCACGGAACGACACGAGGTCACGAGGCGGCGCCAATGTTTTCACGACGACCGGGCACGAGATGGCGAGTCGACCGTCGCCGGACGAGTTGGACAAACGATGCAGAGAAGAACCGATTCACAGCGTGTCGAGAACCTTTTGATGTCAGAGAAGAATCTGGATTTTATCACTTCGTCCTCATCCTGTTCAAGCAGAGGGTCTGAGGAGGTCGCCATGGCGACGGGATAATCGATGAGGTCGAACGAAAGTCGACCTTGCTAATCGTCACACTCGGTGATGGAAGAAACCGTCTCTCGATGATCACACGCTGGTTTCATGTACCAAGTGCAGGAAACTTAACATCTGGTTTCGCCGCCTGCTGTGTGGCTAGTAAAGTCCAGACACATCCCGGCAGCCTCGGTTTACTTCAAGGGGTCAAGAGGTCAACAGTGCACACTTGCTCAAGGGAGCGTTTTGAAATGTCTGAGAAGAAAACTGAGCAAAAGTTTCTCTCATTTTCTTAGTTGATGAAGTCTCATGAAATACCATCCTTACTTTAAGAGACTAGTTTGCTCTATAATCCTTTGCCTTGAACAAGTATCCTATTGAAACCTCACATCGTTTGAAGCTAAGGGCGCCCCCTACTGACCTCTGAAAATATGACACTGCTTCATGAAGCTTCATCGACACATCACTACATTTTCTACTCACCCTCATGTCAATTTATATTGGATTATTTAAGGGTAATGTACTGTTCTTTTGAGAGTTATAGACAAAAATGTTTGTTCATTTCAATGCAGCGACCGGAGCTCATTTGTCTTCGTCTTCATCTTCGTCCAAAAAGACACATCCAAATACTTCCTTACTGCTCGTCTGTAACGTCCCTCTTGGATTGAAGCCTCGACATACAAACTAGAAAATTAGTCTATATTTTAAATGTATTTGTAGCAGAAGATACCAGGTTATCAAATAATCCCAGGCTATTACCGTATTTTCAGCACTATAAGGCGCACTTAAAAGCCTTTAATTTTCTCAAAAAACGACAGTGCACCTTATATATGATCATTACCTGGTGGGTTACTTGTCTACAAACACTTTGATGACTCTGGGCCGACTGATCCGACACGCCGTGGGTGGGATTACGTCATTGCGTCACCACAGGGTGGTATTAATGTCGCACAACACATCATGGCGGATGGCTACGGAGTAAGATTACTGCTACCGGTTTGAGGGAGTGTGTCTTGGTTGTATTACACTCAAAACTTTTTTTTTTGCGCACCAAATCTCTTCAACCCGTCATACACGTGCGTTCAACATGTCATACACGCGCGCTCTAGCCGTCATACACGTGCTCACTCAACATTTGTCTGCTCACAACACCAGTCTCACACGCTGCTGCTCGAAAGCCTTTTAAACATCATTTGAACATCGTTACCATGGGAGTGAACGGAGTTGTCAGAACGCTTAATAAAGTTTGACTTTATCGGACTCTTTTGTTGACATTCCCTTTAGCACAGCTCCATCTAGTGGATGCATAACGTAACCCCAGTCAAATGTTTAACTGTATCTTTTATTCTATGCGCCTTATAATCCGCAGCGCCCCATTTATGAAAACACTTCTAAAATAGGCCATTCATTGACGGTGCACCTTATAATCCGGTGCCTCTAATAGTGCGGAAAATACGGTTAATGAAATATAGACCTATATACATTTTTCAGAACAATTCCTAATTTAATTAATTATATATAATATATAATTAATTAACATGTTTTAATTGTATTGGCACATTATTTATATTCAACCGACTTTATCTAAACTCCATGTATATGAGGCACATTTTCACAAACAAATGAAAAGTAACTTTTTTATCTGTGAAAGAAGAAAAAACTGTTGAATTTCAGCTGTAAAGAAAATAGTTTTTTTATTTTTTATTCTATTGGCACAATATTCACATTAAACGACATGATGAACTCGCTGTATATGAGGCACCTTTTTTACAAACAAATAAAAGTCAACCTCTCGCACGATCTGGTTAACGCGAGGAAATGAACGTCGGCTCGAGGGAAACGCGTGAAGCGCCAAAAGAGAGGGAGACGACGAGCGCTTGTGGTTAGTGTGGAGAAAATAAGCTGTTGGCAGATTTTATTAGACCATATAAACGCATTCAAATGTGCAGTAAATGCTGGATTCACTGACGTCGTTTTGAAGGAACTTCAATTTGTATTCAAATCAAAAGAAAATGACCTTTTCAAACTCCCCGCTGTTCGACCCTCGAGTACTTCCTGTCGCGGAAAAACAAAGAGAAGCTCAAGGACAGGTCAGCGTCTCGCTCTACGTTGACTCGAAATACTTCTGTGATTCTTTCATCCGCTGCCTCGGCCAAATCACTTCCTCTTTCATGTTAATGTGGCAGCGAGTTGATGGACGGAATACAGTCGATCTGACATCATGGTCCAGATGTGTCGTTTGTCTTCGTGGCTCAGGGTTTATAGACACATTATCCTAATGCTCCGAGAAACAGTTTTGTTTTGAGGGTTTTACCGAATAATAAAAATGTCTTTCAAGTCAGGATGAGGAGCTTCGTCGTCCAGGAGAGGCTCAGAGTGGATCTGGTCGACCCAGAGATGATGTTAGAATATACTATTTAGGATGAAAAATCTGATTTAAAATAACTATTTTACCAAATATTAATTTATATTCACTTAAATATACTTTTTAATGTAAGTAGTAGTTGTAAATACTTGCAAAAATTGCAAAAACCCTATCGTTATATTCAGATACTACTAAGGAATAATAATAATATACTTGATAATTTCTACATGATCTTTGAACTGTACCCAGGTCTAGTCTAAAGAAATAAAAATGCAAAAGAAACACATTTTCAAAGCATTTTTCTTTTGCCTGATGAACATGTTGTTAAAATTATTTAGGTAAAAAAAAGTGGGGGTTTTTCTAACAAAACAAGAAAAATCTAGGTTAAAAAGTTGCGTCATCTTGTGGTATTCTAAATAAATAAGTACATTATGCTGATAAGTACATAGAAAGAAGTTTTTTGTTTGGTCAGAAACATGTTTTTAGTTTTTTCAGGAATTTTGTTCACCAGAACCCTAACCTAAGACTGAAAACCTCATTGTAGAAACAGAAATGCTATAGCATAGAAAATGTATCCTATTTCCCACAGAACACTGAAAAATACACACAACACAATCGTTAAGAATCTATTGATATGACACGTATCCCAATATATTGCGGTATCCTCTCGTCCTCAGCCACCATATAATAACTATTGTCAAAAAGAAAAATGAAATATGAAAGCCTAATTTTTTATTATTTATTTAATTTTAATCACTTAAGTGCTCTTTAATATTTATACAGTAACTCTAACCTCTCGTCCTCAGTCCTCACGTGATTTCCTTGTTGTTTAAGCTGCGGAGGAGGACATAACGATTGCTGCCATCTAGTGGCCGGAGGTTTAATTACAACAAAAAAAATAAACAAAAGTTGTGAATATTTAGATTCTAATTAAAAAATGATTTATTTTGTTTTACTTCATTTAACAGTATGGATATGGGATTTCAAATAAAAATGTTTGTATGTATGGTTGTTGTTGTTCTATTTAATTATTGTTTTTGAAAGAAATTGAGTAATTCTCAACATAATTATAGTAATGTTATAAAATAATATTTCGCACTATATACCCGATAAATAATTTTTAACACCCCTACAATAGGCCGGTAGAATTCTTTTTAGTCCTGCAATGCATGCTGGGACTTTAGTATTTAATCAAAAAACTCATAGCAACATAGTAACAATAGGTCGTAACGTCGGCGTTCAATCATTTTTGTGTTTAAATTAAGTTTTCCAAGTCGTTCAACGGTCAATATCAACAGTATATATATATAATAAAAGTATCTTGGAAACACTTTTCACAGTGGACGTCGTTCAGGCTTCGATCCAAGACTACATCGCGAGGCCTCCACAGGTCGGCACTGTTGGCATCCGACAACACGAGTCTCGCCTCTAAAACCTTCCTGCCTATAGTGAAGTTTCCAGAAACCCGATCCTCCCGAAAGCTACTGCTAATGCACAGCGAAATTAAACCTCGTATTAACAGAACCGTAAAGAGAAGTTACAGCCGAAAACTGCAGGCTGTAAAATAAAGGAGCGCAGAGCTCCGGGTACAGATGTGGACCTGAGCCCCGGGGGCGACTGGAAGGTTCTTTACTTCTCAGTCGACGCTTTGAATTCCATCCGATATGTTTGTGTGTTCAAGTGCGAACGCAATTAGCGTGAACCCACTTACGACACGCAGCGCTAATATCCCCACAGAGACCATAAAACCTTCAAAAGGGAGCCGCCCGGGCACGAGCGCTGAAAAAAACCGAGGCCAGGATCTGATGAAGACGACGACGATGAAAGTGAAAGTTTTACGATAATAAATAAGCAAAAGGTCAGCGATTCCGGCCGCGGTCGGCTAGTAAAAAGGCAATGGAGCGAGACTCGTGGATCCGTGTTAGCGAAGGTTTCTTCTGGTTATCCGAGCGTGGAGAGTCGCTGGTTAGTGACACACTCGTGCAGAAGGTATTGATCCAGTGACCTTTGCTCAGAGATGTGGGGGGTCGGTTGCGTTTAAACATCAGGGATTTGGTTAAATGGACGAGCTTGCCAGAGGCGATCGTTATTGTCTTCGGTGTAAAAGTGCATCGCGTACGCTGATGACATATGCATGATAAAACAATCAAAACACAGAGTCCGTTCCGTCTTATACTTCGCTTCGTGGAGAAAGATGAACAATCCAGAGTGTGTCACGGGTCGTTTATTCGCCGCTTCAAGTCAAACAAAATACAAGCTTTCAATTACGATCGACCACACTTTCTCCCGGCGACTGTACAGGTCAATAGCCTCGGGCAGAAAAGGTCCCGAGCTGTAGAAACATCGCTATATTTAAGGCAAATTTCCCTTCCGGGAGGTCGTCTCTTTCCGGCCAAATAGTTCTTTCAAGTTCCCTGTGTCCCGATCACCCGCAGAGAGACATCCTGATTTGTTTTCTTGTAATCTAATCATTCAACTGTTCTCGGGCGGGAGTTATATTTTTTTTCCGTCTTTTAGCCTCCCTTTCCCGGATGTGTCTTGCTTCGTTCTTTGATCTACAATTTAAGGTGTGATTTGCAGATAAACAGATGTTGCAAATAACCGGTGTCATATCTCCAATTCTGATCAAAGCTTGCCTCGAACCAGTTTGAATAAGTCTGAGTGGAATGTTGATTGTGAATGTGTAGTCAAACGTTTCGCTATTAGATCAAGCGAGTAATTTATACTTTATATTTTGATGATCTTTTAGCATTAATTTAAGTATGGCTTATACGTATATAATAATTTTAATCTAACAATAATCTTGACTAACTAGCATCACAAACAAAGGTTTTTTTTTAATGTATTTTCCTTCTTTTCTTCATCTTGTGTTGACCATGTTTTCAGTTCAGGGCTTTGCTAGAGTGTGACTCATGATCCAATAACTGAGGTCGATCCTTTTTAAAAGTCTCATAATAAACCCGGACCCCCCAGAGAGAAGAGGTCGACCAAATTAGTTCTCGGATGCAGGGAGGGAAGGCGGGTCATTATGGTATGTTATCTGCAGAAGAAGCACCAATAAGTGAACATCTGGAGCTGCTGGATCCATAGAGAAAAGGTTGAAATAATGTCCGATGATATCTTGAACAACGTCAGCCAAGATAATCTAGAGTTATTGACTTAAGGACGGATCAAGATCTCAGATGCTAACATGCTAAGAACACCTTAAGAGGGTTAGCTTTGAGCTACAGATGATGACCCAATAAGAGATGACCTTGGGGACCCGGAACTATTTTGATAAAAGTCTCCTTTGGATCTGCCGAACAGTCGGCCTGATGGTAAACTGACCCTCATTATATATGTCTGGTCTCTTATCAGATTAAGTTCCCAGTAAAAACAAACGTCATTTTCTAAACCTTCTTCATGGAGACCTTGAACAAAGCCAAGCTTTGTACCTTCAATGCCAGCAAACTACTGACCCAAGATGTCACTGGAAAGGGGGACAACAAGGCCAGGCTTTTTTCCAGACTATAAGTTGCACTTTAAATCCATTTCCTCAAAAATCTACAGTGCATCTTATAACATGGTGCATTGTATATATTTTTTCTGGTTGTACTTACTGACCTTAATACAATTTTTTTTAACGGGGTTCAAAAATCTGTCAAAAAGTCTGAGTACGACTTTGGTGAGCTACAACGCCACACTGTGAGTAGTATGACCCAGTGAGGATTTGAACCAGGAGCCTATCGGAGTAATACTACAGAGCCTCACTATATAATATTACTCCGCTAGTCTACGTAGTATTACTTGGAAGCCGGGTCGTGAAAAAGATATACGCGTTCATTGATATCAACCTTATAAGCTGTATATACAAGGGGTCTATATTTATCTGTTGATACGATACGTATCACGATACAGTGTCAACGATGCGATATATTGTGATACTGTTGGAACAAGGATATATGTGTATTATTGTCCAGTACTTGACTCTGGTGTTGTAGTATTTACAGACCACATGACTCTTGACGAAGTCGTAACTGCCTTCATTTGTTTTCAAACCAAAATATGTCCTCACTGGACTCACTGTATCCTCTCGTCCTCAGTCACTGGCAGGATCTCACAGAATTTCAATGTTTCTTTAGCTGCAGAGGGCGTAATGTTTCCTTTTTTTAATCGATACAGTCCTGTCAAATATAGATTTTCTTTTTTATTGCAGTATATCACCATATTTTCTAACACTCCAAGTTTATATGTATGTTTTTCCACTGGCTTCTGTTATGAGCTTCACATACACTGTTCCCGAATGTCCTATATGACCATCCCACTCGTGACACCATTGATTACGATATGTTTCTGAAAGTCTTTTTCAAGGTATCCAAAAAATACATTAAATTCCTACTGTCCATTTGAACTTAAGGCCTTGAAATGTCCGAAAAAACCTACACGTCTGGAGTGTTCATCCTCACTGTGACACCATTTGAGGCAGAGTCGAGAACTCCGGGCTGGATCCGGCCTCAGACCCGGGTCTTACGGGGTTACTTCTGCGAACAGAAGTTGAAACGAGCTGTGAAACCGTACCTTGTGACGGTGGTCAGATCACAAGTTACGTTACTAGGCGTCCTCGGGCTCGACCCGGGGCACCCTTGATTCTTTCTCCGGCTCGGTCGCGCCGACAACCACCGCAAGGTCTTCATTTCAATCTCTATCTGTCCATGTGATTTATGGACCGGGGTGAGATCGGAGGTGGTCGTGTGACGCGGCGAAAAAAGAACAGAGGATTGTTCTGATTACTCAGCTTCAGTTTGGGAAACCAAGAACCCGCAGCTTCGAACGTGGATCCCCTCGAGGTCGGAGGTCTCTCTGATCTTTGCTGCCGCCACCGACGCCCCTTTAAACCGCCCTCGCTGCTCCTTCCCTGCAGACCCTCAACCTCAGCCCAACCCGGACCTGGATCCCATTGGAATCTACCCTCACACTTTTTAAACAAAATCCTGAACCGCACATTAGGATCAGAACCGGTTCGGGTTTCCGTCCGTGAGGCCAATTCAAGCCGAAGTGAATCGTAAAAGAAGGAAATCGTAACCACTTCCTCTGCACTTTAATATTAATGATGATCATCTTTAGAAGGAGGTTTTCTCAAGAGCAAGGTGGTCTTGGTCACATCCTAGGACCGAACCATCTTATTCTGGACGTCTGGTTGTGAAGGAACTTTTCTATTTTTGATAAAGTTATGTATCGAAATTCGATTAAAGCCGCACTACAGTACGTCACAATATAACTCTACAGCTATCACTTTACGCAAATTCTCAATGTGACCCCGGAAGCTCTTTAGGTTGGAGACGGCTATTGCATTCATTACCATAAAAATCAGAGAGTAGGTTTTTAGTTCAATAAAATGAGACTAAAAAACTTTTTGTTTTACTCCTTTATATGATGCATAGTCATCAGAATCTGAAAACTTTATTTGCAGTATTGTATTTTTTGTGTTGGCAAGATAAAAATAAAATGTAATATACATATAAATAATGAAAAAAATTATGGATAAAATAAAATAAAATGAACAATGTTTACGAGTAGAAAAGAGTTCTTGAAAAAATAAATAATAATAATAAATGTTTTAATGAAATGTTACACCGTCCTAACACCAGGGGGAGCCAGAAACAAATATACTCAATATTATTTATTGTCGCTTTCATATTTTGAGCTTTTTTTTTCTGCTCCTAATTGTCTGAGATTAATTTTTAAAAGATAATTCATGATATAGAGAAGATGTTAATGTATTGTTTCTTATTTTTACGCTTTTTTCAATTTTAATTAGAAACTCAAATTGTATATTTCATGGATTTCTTTTTCAACAGTGAATAAATCGTCAAAGAATTAAAGCATCAAATAAAAAAATATATAAATATAAAAGGATTTATTAGGTCTAAAAAAAAGTGAAGATTAATAATATAATGGAACAATATTTTTTTTAAATGACTAATTGTCGGGTAAATAAAAGTCAATGGAAAGAAAAAAGTTAGTAATGATTCCTAAATAATAATAAATAAATAAAACAGTAGCAAACTAAAACCTTTGAATCCTTTATTTAAGTTTTCCATAAAATCATTTTTATAGTTTCACTCTGACCTTCTGAGGGCCGCTTCAATGAAGAAAAAGGGCAGCAAAAGGCCCCCGAACCATGCTTTTTTGAGATCGTTTTAAAACAAATTAAGGAGAAAAAGACTAAAAACCAAAGTAATCTTCAAGCTTTATTCGATCCAGATTTCTTCGTCAGAGAACCACAGGAAGTGGGTCTGAAACAGCGTCTAAGAATGTGCGGCGACGCCACTTATCGCCGGGTCATCATCTCGAGTCCCTCCTGAGCCGGTCCTCCAAGACGACTGTGGTTCCACCCGACGCGTGGAGGTCATGGGTCACGATAATCTCATGTCATGTGGGATCCTTGCGAGAACAAGCATGTGAACGAATTATCTCGTTCATCTCCGGCGTTCTGGAGCCGCTGCGCTAGCGGTCACGCCACGTGACTTGACTTTTGATCTGCAAAAACAGCTTTTTTTTTTAAAGATCTAGTCGATTATTTAATGTATTTATATTTAAAATTGTTTTTTTATACAGTATTTTATACAGTTTGTGTTCTTGCATGTGAATAAGAAGCAGCTAGCGCTAGCTTAGCAACGCCATAAACAGGTAAATAAATCAAATTACGTGGAAATGCTTTGAACTTTGACTCCTGCGAAGCTTTCGTCATGATACACTTAAAGAAACAGTGTCTTTATAAAAGTCAGAACAGTGTAACAGGGTTTTTTGTTTTTATTCACATATGATTTTAATTGTGAAACATTACACTTTATCTGAATTTAACAAACATGTTTAATATCAAACGCTTTATTTAAGAAATGGTATTTTTCAGTGAATATTTTTAATCAATGTTTTTGTTTTTTCTTCATATGAACAAAATAAGTCGAAGAATATTTCCCGCTTGTGGAAGAGAGCCACCTAGTGGACGATCAAGAAAGTTACAGGTATAAGTATCATTTTCTTTGTGCGCGAGAAACATTGTTTCCTATTAAAAAAAAAACACACACAAAAAAACAGAATTAAGCACAAACACGTGTTTCTTTATTGGAAACTTTATTGCTAAATTGACAACTTTATTGCCAAGTGGAAGATAACAAAAAAAAATAGACACTTTATTCAGAAAAATCCCTTTATATCTCATTAAAACGTTATTGCACACAAATCATTGTTATTATTCACTTCATATTAACTTTTCCTTTGACATAGAAATTAATCTTTGTCGTCAGAGTCTCAAGTTCTGCTTCAAGTTGTTTATAACGGACAACAAATGAAACGTTTCCAGTGGTTTCTTATCTCACGTCTGATCGTCTTCACTGCAAATGTCAATCAAGAACAAGACTTTCTTCAATTCCTCGTAAAAAAAAAAGAATGACTTTGTGCGTTAAGATGTCAGGACGACCTTTCCTGCCGTCGTTAAACTGAACGAGGGTCGAGGGTCACGGGGTCGACTTATGTAACGAGAGGACTGTTGTCGTTGTGATCTTCAGCGAGATCTTTCTCCTCGTGATCCTCGTTCTCCTTGTGCTCCTCGTGCTCCTTGTTCTCCTGGGCGACATCCACGCCGATGACGCCCACCACTCTAGAACAAGAGCACCACGTGGATGAGAAAACACTCAAGACACTTAGGTGAGAAATTTAAATTAAACTACAGTCTATAAAACCAAACAATTGTTTAAATTCTTAAAAATATTTGTTTTTTTTATGGCTCTTTAGTTGTAAAATTGAGGGATTAAAAAACTTTAAAAAAAAAGAATGGAGTTATATCAGCGCAAAATCTAATTAATATAAAATAATAATTTTAATAGCATTTTTAAAAATGGAAGAATTTAGTAAATAAATAAAGTTAACAGAGGTTTAAGAAATTAAAAAAGTACGTGAACATGTTACAAGAATACATGATTAAAATATGCAATAGAATTAAATTCAATACGTCAAATTATTATTTTATGTATAACATAATACTTGTATAAAATTCTAAAAAATATTACCTTAAAAAGAAGTAAATAAGGCAGAAAAAAATGTTTTATATACAATTTAAAAAATTGAAAATCAAAAGTAAATCAATAAAGTTAACAAAGGAACGTGTAAGAAATTAAAAAAGTACATGAACATGTTACAAGAATACATGATTAAAATATGTGATAAAATTCATAATAATACGTTAAATTATTATTTTATATAAAATATAGTACTAGAACATTATTTACAAGTTATTATAACTTAAATATAAAAATTCTAAAAAGTATTACCTTTAAAAATCTTAACTAAAGCAGACAAAAAAATGTTTTAATATAATTTTAAAAAATGGAAAATGAAAAGCAAATCAATAAAGATAATCAAGAATAATCAATAAAGAACGTGTAAGAAATTTAAGAATAAAATAGGAAAGTACATGTCACAAGAATACATGATTAAATTATGCGATAGAATTCATATTAATACGTCAAATTATTATTTTATGTATAACACAATACTTGTATAAAATTCTAAAAAAAAATATTACCTTAAAAAAAGTAAATAAAGCAAACTTTTTTTTTTTTTAAATACAATTTTTAAAAAAAAATCAAAATCAAAAGTAAATCAATAAAGTTAACAGAGGAATGTGTAAGAAATTTAAAAAAAAGTACATGAACATGTTACAAGAATACATGATTAAAATATTCAATAAAATTCATATTCAATCAAATTATTATTTTATATAAAATATAGTACTAGAACATTATTTAAGAGTTATTATAACATACAATTTTTAAAAATGTAAAATGAAAAGCAAATCAAAAAAGATAATCAATAAAGAATGTGTAAGAAATTTAAGAATAAAATAGAAAAGTACTTGTCACAAGAATACATGATTAAATTATGCAATACAATTTATATTAATACGTCAAATTATTAATTCATGTATAATATAATACATTATTGAAAAGTAGTTATAATTCAAATATAAAAACTCAGTAATAAACTAAAAAATATATTACCATTAAAATAATTAAAATGTTAAATGTATCAACTTGGACATTTTAGAAACATTTAATCTAATTAATTAAAAAACTTTTTTTTTTAAACAAGTTGACAATGAAGTATTTCCAAGTTATATTTCCGGAAAGATTCTCTCAATTTTTCTCCTTGGGTTTGAATTTTAATCTTTTATTTCTACATTTAAATGTGTTCATTTTATTTGCTTCTTCTATGTATTTATTTAATGAAAAGTTCCTCATGATTCCACAGAAAGTTTTGTTTTTCACGACTATTTTCAAACACCGACAGATGAGGTTTCATAAAAGCGGAAGTTACTCATCTAGAGATGCAGAAACGAAACTTCAACGAAGATAAACATCAAACTGTTACGAGTCACGGATCTGACGGTTGGAAAATAACTGTGAACCACGTGGTTCATTAGTCGAGCGTCGCTCTTTCCTCTCGGGTCTCCAGTGGTTCCGTCACGCCACGTTCCCTCGAGAACCCTCTTGAGGTCCAGAACCTCTCCACGAGGCTCTCGGGAGGAAAAACACGACGCGTCGGCGGAAAAAACATCTCATCGTCCAGCAAATACATTTCGTTTTCTTCACGTCTTTGTCTGTTAGAACGTCTCGAAGTCCCACAATGCACTGCAACAATTCAAATAACGTCTCTTTTCCAGACCCGGCGGTTGGAGATGAACTCAAAACTTTAATAAATACTTTAAAAAGTAACGTTTAGACTGAAAAAAAGAGACAAGTTTTTGTTTTTCCGGCTTCACCAAACACTCTTTGAAAATTCTTGACTATTAACAGGTTTTTTCTTTCAGTAAAAGTCTCTTTCCTGACATCCAAAATATTTTTTCCTCCATTAATCACAATAAATATCTGCGTTCAATGTCGACTTGTAAACACAAGTGCAAGTGATAGAAGTTCAATTACAATTAGAAGATTATTGACATGTTTTTTTCTAAGAATATTTGTAGCAAAAAGTACTATTTGGAGGCGAGAGTTGTACTTAAAACTAATCTTTGTAGTTCAGTCTGAAGCAGCAAAAAGGCGTTAAAGTGCAGACTTGAATCAGCAAAAACACTTTTACAGGTGTGTGCACCTGAGTCAGTGCTTTGAAGGTTGTGCGCTTGATTTTTACTACACTTCTTGTGTTTCAGAGACAGACGATAAAACACGACAGGTTTGTCACTTGTGTTCATAGAACTGGTACTAAAATTCATAGTATTTGTGTTGTTTTTATTTCAATGAAGTGTTTTAAAATATATGTTTATTAGATTTACAAGCAACATGAAAATATTCACAGCATTTGATCATTTTTGTGTTGCAATTACACTTCCATCCTCTAGATGGCAGCAGTCATTATATCCTCCGCGCTTTTAATTTGACCATGGTCATTATATGGTGACTGAGGACGAGAGGATACAGTCGACTCCAGCAGCTTTTAAAGCTGATGTTTGGACATATTTTGGTTTGAAAACAAATTAAATCAGTTATGACTTCATCAAGAGTCATGTGGCCTGTAAATACTACAACACCAGAGTCAAGTACTCGAGAATACTACACATATATACTTGTTACTACACTATCACAACACCAGAGTCAAGTACTGGACAATACTACACATATATACTTGTTACTTCACTATCACAACACCAGAGTCAAGTACTGGACAATACTACAAATATATACTTGTTACTACACTATCACAACACCAGAGTCAAGTACTGGACAATACTACACATATATACTTGTTACTACACTATCACAACACCAGAGTCAAGTACTGGACAATACTACAAATATATACTTGTTACTACACTATCAATATATATCTTATCGTTGCCCCTGTATCGTGAATCCTGTGTATCTCACTGATGACCGTCAATATATCATAATTTAGGATCAATTTTGACTGTATATAGTAAAATAAAATAAAAACTACTTAAGAAAATAAAATGTGTTGTTGTCATTTGTGAGATTATAGATATACTGTATGTGTTTGTGATCCTTAATGTCATCTGGTTTAAATGTAGCTCAGTATTTGCTCCACATGGTGATGTCGAATGAAAACATGTCATGGGTTCAAGCTAAAATTAACTTGTACTTGTTTACTGTGAAGTCATGTGACTCGTATGTAACGCCATGAAAACAGGTTCTTGCTATAGATTCAACTGAACCGTCGCAACATGTTGCTTCATAATCTATAGAATAATCAAAAGTACACTTGAGTAGCAAAATAATACAAATCATTTGGTCAGAAATTGTTAACTTTTTTTAGACAAACAATTGGCTAATATGTAGCAATGCTAACTGCTAGTATCCATGATGACAGAACACGATTTTTCCTTTTTTTTTTGGAATTTAATTTTTTAATTAAATCAAAGCCAGTAAAAGATAAAAGTTCTAAAACTTCTGAATGATGTAACTTGTTTTTATATTTGAACCATTTCCGGAGAACAACAACATGTGTTTTCTTTATGTTGAATTAGCATATTAGCCACAGATAGTTTTGAAGGCGTCGTTAAGTTGCATTTGAAAATATAATATTATTTTTAAATTATTGTTTTTATTGATTTAAGAAACCTTTGAACATCCACGATTAAGAACAAAAAAGAAAACCATCACGCGGGTCATATATGTTATCTTTTCAAGCTAACACGCATCAACTTGTACTTATTCACGGTCATGTGACTCGTATGTAACGCCATAAAAACAGGTTCTTGCTATAGATTCAACTGAACCGTCGCAAAATGTTGTTTCATAAACAATAGAATAATAAAAAAGTAAACTTGAGTAGCAAAATAATACAAGTCATTTGGTCATAAATTGTAAACTTTTTTTAGACAAACAATTGGTTAATATGTAGCAATGCTAACTGCGATGCTAACTGCTAGCATCCATGATGACGCAGCAAAATTCTTTTATTTTTTAATTAAATCAAACCATTTAAAGTTTATAAACCTTCTGAATGATGTAACTTGTTGTTCTCCTGAAATGGTTCAAATAAAACTTGTTTTCTTTATGTTGAATTAGCATATTAGCCACAGATAGCTTTGAAGGAGTTGTTAAGTTGCATTTGAGAACATAATGTTACATTTAAATTATTGTTTTTATTGATTTAAGAAACCTTTGAACATCCACGATTAAGAACAAAAAATAAAAACAGCAATTTGGTCAGAAATTGTAAATATTTTTTAGACAAACAATTGGCTAATATGTAGCAATGCTAACTCCGATGCTAACTGCTAGCATACATGATGACGCAGCAAGATTCTTTTATTTTTTAATTCAATCAAAGCCATTTAAAGTTTCTAAATCTTCTGAATGATTTAACTTGTTGTTCTCCTTAAATTGGTTCAAATAAAACTTGAAAATGAGCTAAATTAGCATCTTAGCCACAGATAGTTTTGAAGGCGTCGTTAAGTTTCATTTGAGAACATAATGTTATTTTCAAATTATAGTTTTTATTGATTTAAGAAACCTTTGAACATCTACGATTAGGAACAAAAAAGAAAAACAGCAATTTGGTCAGAAATTGTTAACTTTTTTTAGACAAACAATTGGCTAATATGTAGCAATGCTAACTGCTAGCATCCATGATGACAGAACACGATTTTTCCTTTTTTTTTTAGAATTTAATTTTTTAATTAAATCAAAGCCAGTAAAAGATAAAAGTTCTAAAACTTCTGAATGATGTAACTTGTTTTTATATTTGAACCATTTCAGGAGAACAACAACATGTGTTTTCTTTATGTTGAATTAGCATATTAGCCACAGATAGTTTTGAAGGCGTCGTTAAGTTGCATTTGAAAATATAATATTATTTTTAAATTATTGTTTTTATTGATTTAAGAAACCTTTGAACATCCACGATTAAGAACAAAAAAGAAAACCATCACGCGGGTCATATATGTTATCTTTTCAAGCTAACACGCATCAACTTGTACTTATTCACGGTCATGTGACTCGTATGTAACGCCATAAAAACAGGTTCTTGCTATAGATTCAACTGAACCGTCGCAAAATGTTGTTTCATAATCAATAGAATAATAAAAAAGTAAACTTGAGTAGCAAAATAATACAAGTCATTTGGTCATAAATTGTAAACTTTTTTTAGACAAACAATTGGTTAATATGTAGCAATGCTAACTGCGATGCTAACTGCTAGCATCCATGATGACGCAGCAAAATTCTTTTATTTTTTAATTAAATCAAACCATTTAAAGTTTATAAACCTTCTGAATGATGTAACTTGTTGTTCTCCTGAAATGGTTCAAATAAAACTTGTTTTCTTTATGTTGAATTAGCATATTAGCCACAGATAGCTTTGAAGGAGTTGTTAAGTTTCATTTGAGAACATAATGTTATATTTAAATTATTGTTTTTATTGATTTAAGAAACCTTTGAACATCCACGATTAAGAACAAAAAATAAAAACAGCAATTTGGTCAGAAATTGTAAACATTTTTTAGACAAACAATTGGCTAATATGTAGCAATGCTAACTGCGATGCTAACTGCTAGCATACATGATGACGCAGCAAGATTATTTTATTTTTTAATTCAATCAAAGCCATTTAAAGTTTCTAAAACTTCTGAATAATGTAAGTTGTTTTTCTCCTTAAATTGGTTCAAATAAAACTTGAAAATGAGCTAAATTAGCATATTAGCAACAGATAGTTTTGAAGGCGTCGTTAAGTTTCATTTGAGAACATAATGTTATTTTCAAATTATTGTTTTTATTTATTTAAGAAACCTTTGAACATCCACGATTAGGAACAAAAAAGAAAAACAGCAATTTGGTCAGACATTGTAAACATTTTTTAGACAAACAATTGGCTAATATGTAGCAATGCTAACTGCGATGCTAACTGCTAGCATACATGATGACGCAGCAAGATTCTTTTATTTTTTAATTCAATCAAAGCCAGTTCAAGTTTCTAAAACTTCTGAATAATGTAACTTGTTTTTCTTCTTAAATTGGTTCAAATAAAACTTGAAAATGAGCTAAATTAGCATATTAGCCACAGATAGCTTTGAAGGCGTCATCAAGTTTCATTTGAGAACATAATGTTATTTTTAAATTATAGTTTTTATTGATTTAAGAAACCTTTGAACATCCACGATTAGGAACAAAAAAGAAAAACAGCAATTTGGTCAGAAATTGTAAACATTTTTTAGACAAACAATTGGCTAATATGTAGCAATGCTAACTGCGATGCTAACTGCTAGCATACATGATGATGCAGCAAGATTCTTTTATTTTTTAATTCAATCAAAGCCAGTTCAAGTTTCTAAATCTTCTGAATGATTTAACTTGTTTTTCTTCTTAAATTTGTTAAAATAAAACTTGAAAATTAGCTAAATTAGCATATTAGCAACAGATAGCTTTGAAGGCGTCGTTAAGTTTCATTTGAGAACATAATGTTATTTTTAAATTATTGTTTTTATTGATTTAAGAAACCTTTGAACATCCACGAATCGGAAAAAAAAGAAAAACAGCAATTTGGTCATAAATCGTAAACATTTTTTAGACAAAGAATTGGCTAATATGTAGCAATGCTAACTGCTAGCATAGATGACGCAACCAGATTCTTTTATTTTGTAATTAAATCAAACAATTTAAAGTTTCTAAATCTTCTTAATGATGTAACTTCTTTTTCTCCTTAAACTGGTTCAAATAAAACTTGAAAATGAGCAAAATTAGCATCTTAGCCACAGATAGTTTTGAAGGCGTCGTTAAGTTTCATTTGAGAACATAATGTTATTTTTAAATTATAGTTTTTATTGATTTAAGAAACCTTTGAACATCTACGATTAGGAACAAAAAAGAAAAACAGCAATTTGGTCAGAAATTGTAAACATTTTTTAGACAAACAATTGGCTAATATGTAGCAATGCTAACTGCGATGCTAACTGCTAGCATCCATGATGACGCAGCAAGATTCTTTTATTTTTTAATTCAATCAAAGCCAGTTCAAGTTTCTAAAACTTCTGAATAATGTAACTTGTTTTTCTCCTTAAATTGGTTCAAATTAAACTTGAAAATGAGCTAAATTAGCATCTTAGCCACAGATAGTTTTGAAGGCGTCGTTAAGTTTCATTTGAGAACATAATGTTATTTTTAAATTATAGTTTTTATTGATTTAAGAAACCTTTGAACATCTACGATTAGGAACAAAAAAGAAAAACAGTAATTTGGTCAGAAATTGTAAACATTTTTTAGTCAAACAATTGGCTAATATGTAGCAATGCTAACTGCGATGCTAACTGCTAGCATCCATGATGACGCAGCAAGATTATTTTATTTTTTAATTCAATCAAAGCCAGTTCAAGTTTCTAAAACTTCTGAATAATGTAACTTGTTTTTCTTCTTAAATTTGTTAAAATAAAACTTGAAAATTAGCTAAATTAGCATCTTAGCCACAGATAGCTTTGAAGGCGTCGTTAAGTTTCATTTGAGAACATAATGTTATTTTTAAATTATTGTTTTTATTGATTTAAGAAACCTTTGAACATCTATGATTAGGAACAAAAAAGAAAAACAGCAATTTGGTCAGAAATTGTAAACATTTTTTAGACAAACAATTGGCTAATATGTAGCAATGCTAACTGCGATGCTAACTGCTAGCATACATGATGACGCAGCAAGATTCTTTTATTTTTTAATTGAATCAAAGCCAGTTAAAGTTTATAAATCGTCTGACTAATGTAACTTGTTTTTCTTCTTAAATTTGTTCAAATAAAACTTAAAAATGAGCTAAATTAGCATATTAGCCACAGATAGCTTTGAAGGAGTCGTTTAGTTGCAATTGAGAACATAATGTTATTTTTAAATTATTGTTTTTATTGATTTAAGAAACCTTTGAACATCCACGAATCGGAAAAAAAAGAAAAACAGCAATTTGGTCAGAAATCGTAAACATTTTGTAGACAAACAATTGGCTAATATGTAGCAATGCTAACTGCTAGCATAGATGACGCAGCCAGATTCTTTTATTTTGTAATTAAATCAAACAATTTAAAGTTTCTAAATCTTCTTAATGATGTAACTTCTTTTTCTCCTTAAACTGGTTCAAATAAAACTTGAAAATGAGCTAAATTAGCATATTAGCCACAGATAGCTTTGAAGGCGTCATCAAGTTTCATTTGAGAACATAATCTTATTTTTAAATTATAGTTTTTATTGATTTAAGAAACCTTTGAACATCTACGATTAAGAATAAAAACCATCAGGCGGGTCTTAAATGTTATCTTGTTATGAACTTTGAGCCATTATGTAAAAGCTTGTTCCATAAACAAACCTTTATGTTTCGCTGCACTTTCGTCTAAAAACCCTGTAATTAAATTCAATAATGGGATCATTGATCGGACCCTCTTACCCCAGAAGAACCGTGGGAACGACACAGAGTCCGGCCGACAGCAGGAAGACGAAGCCGGGGAAGAAGGACACGGTGGCGGCGTATAAGCTGTTGAAGACGGCGGCGGACACGTTGCTGGTCAAACTCTCCAGGAAGGACAAGAAGGCGAACAAGGCGCCTGAAGGCCGACAGTGAAAACATAAAAAATGTTTTGTTTTAAGAAAGCGGAACGAGAAGCACTGGAGAGGAAACACTCGTGTGAAGCTTCACTGACCCTGCTCCGACTTGGAGATGATCTTGGACGTCATGGACCGAAGGACCGGGAACGGCATGATGGACAGAAGCATCGGCGCCCGAGCTGCGAACACAACATTAAATTAATACAACTTAAGAAGTTAACTTAACTTATGAGACGCGGTTTTCTTCCTATTTTTGGAAGAAGTTCTGCTTCAGAGATTAACGGACGTTTACCAGTGACATCATTCTATTATAGAAACTTTCCTTTTTAAGCATTCAATTATTTTTTAAATAATTTAATTTAACAACTTGTATATTAAAAGGTTGACTTTGATTTTATTGAATAATTACAATTAATAATTTATGCATTGAAAGGTTGAATATTTTTATTCAATTATTGAATTAAATTATTTATTTTGTTTAATTTCTTTTAATTATTACTATTATTTATTTTTTTATTTAATAATTCAATTAAAGGTTAGGTGGCTTTGTTTTTATTTAATGATTAAATCTAATAGATTCTATATTGAAAAGTGGATATTTTTTAATTTAATAATTTCTATATTGATAAGTGGATATTTGTAATGTAATCATTTAATTAAAAAATGTATATATTGAAAAGTTTCTTTTTTTAATTTAATAATTTCTATATTAAAAAGTTAGTGTTTTTTAATTTAATTATTTAATTTCATCGTTTCTATATTGAAAGTTGATATTCTTTTAATTAGTCATTTAATTGAATAGTTTCTATATTGAAAAGTGTATGTTTTTTAATTTAATAATTTAATTGAATAGTTTCTATAGTAAAAAAGGTTTTTTTTTTTTAAATAATTTCTATAATGAAAAGTCAGTATTTTTTTTATTTAATTATTTTATTTAATTATTTAATTTAATAGTTTCTATAGTAAAAAAGGTTTTTTTTTATTTAATAATTTCTATAATGAAAAGTCAGTATTTTTTTTTATTTAATTATTTTATTTAATTATTTAATTGAATACTTTCTATAGTAAAAAAGGTTTTTTTTTTTATTTAATAATTTCTATAATGAAAAGTCAGTATTTTTTAATTTAATTATTTAATTTAATAGTTTCTATAGTAAAAAAGGTTTTTTTTTTATTTAATAATTTCTATAATGAAAAGTCAGTATTTTTTTTATTTTATTATTTTATTTAATTATTTAATTGAATACTTTCTATAGTAAAAAAGGTTTTTTTTTTTTATTTAATAATTTCTATAATGAAAAGTCAGTATTTTTTTTTATTTAATTATTTTATTTAATTATTTAATTGAATACTTTCTATAGTAAAAAAGGTTTTTTTTTTTAATTTAATAATTTATATAATGAAAAGTCTTTTTTTTTTAATTTAATTATTTAATTTAATAGTTTCTTTGTTGATATTTTTTTTAATTTACTAAATTAATTTCTATATCAAAAGGTTGAATTTGTTTTTATTAACTGTATTTATTCCCATGTCAAAAGATTGAATTTTTTTTTTTTTTAATTCTATTAACACACGGTTCAATATCATTATTCCAACTTAATATTTGTTTTTAATTCATAGCCTTTTAAATTCAATATGAAATGTGTGTATAATCCTCAAGACAACAACAAACCGAACTAGTTCATCCAACTAGTACTTGTTGTCACTGACGGAGCTTCTGTATTTACTAGTTAACTCTTGGACTTTTACAATAAATAAATCAATATTATAAAGACTTGTTTTAACGTGTGTTTGACGTTGGTGGTCGTGTTCCTGACTCACCTACGAAGATGAGGAACGTGGTGTCGGAGAAGGCCACCAGGATCATGCCGGCGACCACGGACAGGACCCCCAGCAGGACGATGATCAGCTGCGGGACCCCGCAGTACGTGAACACCGACACCCCCAGGAAGCTGGTCACGAACACGGTGGTGGACATGGCCGAGCCGTAGCCGATCAGCACCTCGGTCCAGCACAGCGGCTTGTTGAGCTCGTACAGGGTCATCAGGGAGATCCCGCCCACGTAGGCGAAGGAGAAACTGACGAAGATCAGGATCAACAGGATCAAGACCGTCTTGGTCTTGGCGGCGGCCCCGGCGAACATCCGGTAGATGCCGTACAGGACCTGCTTGGTGTCCGAGGGTCTCTTCAGGGAGGCGGCGTCGTCGGGAACCTTCTTCACCGTCTCCTCCAGGAAGAAGACGGCGTAGACCAGGTTCAAACACTGGCACAGGGCGGACGCCACGAAGGGCCAGTTGAAGCCCGCCGCCCTCAGGAAGTAGCCGGTGGAGATGGACGCCACGCCCGACAGCAGCCCGATCATCATGTCCAGCCCCGCCATCCTCATGGTCTTCTGCTTGCCGTCTTGGCACAGGTCGGCCACGTAGGCGAAGCAGCCCCCCAGGAAGGTGCCCAGACCCCCGAAGAGCGAGCTGAGCAGCGAGGAGCCGATCAGGAGGTAGATGTTGAGCTGGAAGAAGGAGACGGCGAGGAAGCTCAGCGTGTAGATCAAGGTGCCGATCAGGGGCAGGACGATGGTGATCTTGCGGCCGCCGCGGTCGCTGTAGGAGACCAGCAGCAGCGTGACCACCAGCGACGGGACGGTGGAGAAGAGCTCGGTGTAGAGCGAGAACAGAGACGCCTGGCGCTGCACTTCCTGGATGACAGAACCAAAAGCAGGTTTACGTTTAGTTTTTTTTACAGGATTAAATGAAGCAGGTGTCGGGGAACAGGGAAATGAAAGCCGGGCACTTTCAGCAGAAGAAACAATTCAGAGTCAAACACTCTTCGTACCAGGGATCTACACAAAACACAAAATCTAATCTTAAAACATTAAAAAATAAATTCAAAAGGACAAGAAAACTAAAATACACTGTAAATACCTGTTTTTTTTTTGGTTGTAATTATTTTGATTCTTATTTTTTATTTATTAACTTGTTTAATTCATGTTTTTATTTTGATTATTTTAGGTTATTGCCTTATTATGCAAAATAAATGGATGTACCTTCAACAATTCAATCAATAAAATAAATTAAATGTTGTATTGCACTGGATAAAAATAACATGCCATAAGGGAGAAAATACTTTATTAAGAGATAAAAGTCGTAGGAAAATAATTTATTCTGAGATTAAAGTCGTGGAAAAATTATTTATCTGAGATTAAAGTCGTAGGAAAATAATTTATTCTGAGATTAAAGTCGTAGGTAAATACTTTACTACGAGATAAAAGTCGTAAGAAATTACTTTATTCCAGATTAAAGTCGTAGGAAAATACTTAACTATGAAATAAAAGTCGTAAGAAAATACTTTACTACGAGATAAAAGTCGTAAGAAATTACTTTATTCCAGATTAAAGTTGCAGGAAAATACTTTATTACGAGATTAAAGTCATAGGAAAATACTTAACTATGAGATAAAAGTCTTAAGAAAATACTTTACTACGAGATAAAAGTCGTAAGAAATTACTTTATTCCAGATTAAAGTCGGAGGAAAATACTTTATTACGAGATAAAAGTCGTAAGAAATTACTTTATTCCAGATTAAAGTCGGAGGAAAATACTTTACTACGAGATAAAAGTCGTAAGAAAATACTTTACTACGAGATAAAAGTCGTAAGAAATTACTTTATTCCAGATTAAAGTCGGAGGAAATTACTTTACTACGAGATAAAAGTCGTAAGAAATTACTTTATTCCAGATTAAAGTCGTAAGAAAATACTTTACTACGAGATAAAAGTCGTAAGAAATTACTTTATTCCAGATTAAAGTCGGAGGAAATTACTTTACTACGAGATAAAAGTTGTAAGAAATTACTTTACTACGAGATAAAAGTTGTAAGAAAATACTTTACTACGGGATAAAGGTCGTCAGAAAGTACTTTATTTGAGATTAAAGTCGTAGGTAAATACTTTACTACGAGATAAAAGTTGTAAGAAAATACTTTATTACAAGATTAAAATCGTAGGAAAATAATTTATTAGGAGATAAAATTCATAGGAAAAATACTTTATTATGAGATTAAAGTCATAGAAAAATAATTTATTTCAAGTCAAGTCAAGTTCTTTTATTGTCAAAAAATGCGTGTATTAAGACATACATCATAAATGAAATCCTCTCTGACCCACGATGCAAAACATGAATACAGTTGAAAGGACTTAACAAGCACCTAAAACAATAAAAGACTTAACCATTTAAGACTTAAACAGATATTAATTAAGACATTCAAGAAGATAAAATTCGACTTTAATCTTGTAATAAATTGTTTTCCTATGACTTCAATCTCATGGTAAAATGTGTGTTTTTTTTAGTTTCCAAAATCAAAGCAGGAGAACATGCTGAACTCGCCTCGTAATGGATGGACTGGTTGCTGCTGCTGTTGTTGGTCTCACACCTGGACGTGTTTCCAGACATGGGGTACGTCATGTTGGTCATCTGCTCCCACAGTCTGCGGTACACGAACTGCTGCACCAGCGGGTAGATGAGGAAGCTGGAGAAGGCATACATGGCCACCAAAGGCTCCACCAGATAAACACGCTTCATGCTCAGGAAACCCCTGCAATAATCAGAATAAAAAAAAAACACATTGTCAGCAAATATTCTCAAGAGAAACATGGAGTAGAACATTAGTTCACCTTTATCACTCAGGTGTGCAGAATTGACATCCAGGGTTAGCCTGAAATAAACAGAAATGTAATAAACAACAGTTAAATAAAGCCTTGTTTATTTCTGTTGTGTATTAAACGTTTGATGATTTAGTAGCAGCTGGAGCGAAAACACAATGTTAAATACAGATTGGAAGACAAATAAAGAAAACATATATATGTTTACCCGCTGGATGAACTCCTGGTCGTCAGCTAGAATGTTGCTGAGAGCATTAGAATAGTATCTATAGCTCAGGCGGCGACATATTGTCCAGAAGATAACGAGTCAGAGTCAAAAGAGCTGCTGTTCGATAAGTGCGAGTCGGACGTTGTTATGAAACGTAGAGCCACGCCCTCCGGTGCACGCCATTGGTCAGTGATATCTGCAGCTGGAGTCGATTGGGTCGAGTGGCTGTCGATCAAAATATACCGGAAGCGGCATTTCCCATTTCATGAATTCACGCACACGTTTGTGTTTTTATTTTTATTTATTTATACAATCATACTAAAATCACATTTTTAAATGCACATAATTTGCATTTAGACCGTTTTAAGTGTTAAGTTATATGCACTGGTAGGCGGGGTTGTCACTGCCTTATTCCCTCCCGTGCGCCGATTCCCTACGACGTGACGTCATTTCCTACACGCATGCGCATATAATTATCAGTACATCGTGAATTTTTTTTGTTTTTTTTTCATTATTATTATTAGTTAACATCGTTAAAATTGGAGGGTATTTGAATTACGTCGTTAATTACGTCAAATGTAAGAGGAAGAAATTAGTCGTTATTATTAAATTAGCTTTTAAACTTCATTTTCTGTATTCTAATACATCCACACTCTTGTTTTCGATCATATCATATTCGCAATGATTTGTGAAATTTGTTAAATCCTACTTAAATTAAATTAAAATTAGAATTTTATCAGCCACTATAAAGCCATGCTTTTCCTTGATTTTCTGGAACTCCTGTGTTGTTCTCAGTGTTATCTTGACCTTTAAAGTATATACTTTATTGAGTATTGTTTTGATTGTTTAAGCACTTTGTGACCCTGGTCTGGAAAAGCGCTATATAAATACTAATTACTTACTTACTTACTTACTTACACGAACAAAATATATACCAAAAGCAAAATGATTTAAAGAACTATCATACTAATCCACAAACATACTAAAATAAACAATAATATTTGAGTCCGTGTTCCAACCTATTGACTGTTTAGGGTGTGTATATAATAATGATGAACTTATCTGTATATTTTTATGAATAAAAGTAATATTCAATTCAAATACTCCCCACTGTGAAAATAATAAAGGTGATCTTGTCTTATTAACTACTCAACCAAATGATTATTATTATTATTATTATTATAAAAATAAAATGAAAACAATTAAAAAGAAGTAAGAAATACACAGAAGACATATATAATTAGGTAATTACTTTCAGATCTATTCATGATCTATTAATGGTCAGGCTCCTCCTTACATCAGTGATCTGATCCAGCCTTACACCCCAGCTCGGGCTCTGAGGTCTGTGGATCAGAATCTACTGATGGTTCCTGAACTTCAGGACCAGAGAAGAGAAATCCTTCCAGACTGTTGCTCCTAAGCTTTGGAACGATCTTCTCTCTCTTTGCGCTTGATGATCTACTGACTCCTTTAAGAAACATCTTAAGATTTTTGTATTTGTTCAGGCTTTTCCTTGATTTTCTGGAACTCCTGTTGTGTTATCAGTATTATCTTGACCTTTAAAGTATATATTTTATTGAATACTGTTTTGATTGTTTAAGCGCTTTGTGACCCTGGTCTAGAAAAGCACTATACAAATAAACATTACTTACTTACTTACTTACTTACTGTTTACGGTATGTATAAAATAATGATGAACTTATCTGTATAGTTTCATGAATAAAAGTAATATTATTTGTGAAAAGAATAAAGGTGATCTTGTCTTATTAACTACTCAACCAAATTATTATTATTATTAATATTATAAAAATAAAATGACAACAATTAAAAAGAAGTAACAAATACACAGAAGATGTATATAATTAGGTAATAACAAACTAGCAGATTTTTTCCAGGATTCAAAAGCAGTTATTGTACTGTTGTTAATAAAAATCAGTTATTGTACTGTTGTTAATAAAAAATATTTATTGTACTGTTGTTAATAAAAATCAGTTATTGTACTGTTGTTAATAAAAAATATTTATTGTACTGTTGTTAATAAAAATCAGTTATTGTACTGTTGTTAATAAATATCAGTTATTGTACTGTTGTTATTAAAAAAAAATTATTGTACTGTTGTTAATAAAAAAAAATATTGTACTGTTGTTAATAAAAATATTTATTGTACTGTTTTTAACAAAAACTAGTTATTGTACTGTTGTTAATAAAAATGAGTTATTGTACTGTTTTTAATAAAAATCCGTTATTGTACTGTTGTTAATAAAAAGCAGTCATTGTACTGTTATTAATCAAATGTATTAATTATAGTACAATAACGGTAAAATAACTATAACAATTGTTCATTAATAGTTATTACTATTATTATAATTATAACTATTATTATAAATATTATTAGAATAGCTATTATTATTAATAGTAATAAATGCGCGATGTCCCATACAGCCATAGGAAATGACGTCACGAGGTCGGGAATCTGCCCACGGTAGGGGATCAGGCAGCGACAAACCATTTTGCTCCCGCACAACCGGGAAGGATTTTGTTGTGACAGCGGAGTTTACAACCCCGGCTGAGAGGGTGAGTAAGAACCGACCATGTCTCCACCTCTTTATCTCACTTTATCTCGAACGTTTCCCGGTGCAAACGCTAGTCTTCCGAAGGTGTTCGCGGTACGTGCGTGACCGGTTTTCCTCGAGTACGTTGCGGTTCATCCTCCCGGATGTGCAGGTAGTTCACCATCAAAATAGGAGCTAACGAGCTGCTAGCATAGCATCTCTCAGCTGATGCGTCCATGTCTGGTTTCACGTTAACGGGACATTGTTTGACGTAAATCGGTTAATTTGTGTTTTAACGGTTTTTTGTAGTCGCTTTCCGTAGTCGTGACTGTCCGCGTCAGGATGGCCGCTGGTTCAGTTCCCCGGCCTAACGTGCACCGTTGACGGCGCTGCTGCTCATAATCTCCGGCGATAATCACTTTGACATGAAATGAGTCCGGATTTTTACATCTATTCTGGTGTATTTTATGTGGTTTTTAAAGGCAGACAAAACGATTATGATTAAGAGTTTAAATCGTTTTATATTACATAAGTGTTCCTTTGGTATTGTACTGATTTAAAATGTATTTTATAAAGAAAAACGGTTTTAAATGACACTATAACACTTTTCTGTATTTTAAGTTTTTTATTTTAAAGTATATGAAATGTGCTATTTCTTAAGAATCTTTAAACAAAAAAAATCTATAAAAACACAAGAATGTATAGTCAGATCAAGACAATATTTAAATATATCCTTTGATATATATTTTTTTACATTTAATCTCTTATTTACTCTTAAAATGGATCTTAAGACATTTTTGTTTGTTCAGGCTTTTCCTTGATTTTCTGGAACTCCTGTTGTGTTTTATCTTGATCTTTAAAGTATATACTTTATTGAATATTGTTTTGATTGTTTAAGCGCTTTGTGACCCTGGTCTAGAAAAGCGCTATACAAATAAAAATGACTTACTTACTTAAGGGTTTGTATATAAATCAAATGACTGTTTATCGGGATCATCTTGACAGCCACCTTTTCTCACAACATTAAATATGTTTTTAAAAACCTCCAGCTGGCAAAGCAAATGCCACTGCGGTGTATTATTAATTAATATTATTAATATAATGGTAATTTTATACATGACCTCTACAGTCCTTGCAACTATATTCATCATCGTTAAATAAACTGACCAGACCTGGTCAGTTTATATACTCGTTTTTTTTAGCTGAATAAGAAATGTGACTTGATTTATTCGTAAATACATTTAGTTTTCTTACAGTATTAAATGTATCTATAAATCAAACCTACAGCTAGTGATGCACGTGTCATTGTGGTGACATTATATTATTAATATATTTGTTTCTTATTTTTACTATCACCTCTAAAGTCATTCTAATTATATTCATCTTTGGTAAATAAACTGACCAGACCTACAAATAATATAAATATTTATTTGTTTTGTACATTATCTTGATTGTTTTACTTGAGTATTATCAGTGTTTGTCTGCTATTACACTGATTTATAATCTAATTTAACATTATTAAATACAGTTAAGACGGATGATAAATATGACAATCAGTTTTTTTAAATCTTTAAAACATACAGTTGGGAAACCAGATGTAATTTTGGTGACATTATATGTATTTAACTTGTTATTATTATTTTTATCACCACATCTAAAGCCATTTTAATTATGTTTATATTATTAAATTAACTGACAAGAACTCCAAATTATATACACATCTTATTTGATGTCATTTATATCCTTATTTTTCTTGCTGAATTTGAAACGTAACACGTGAAATAAAGGTCGTATCGGTTCCGTTAACGTCTATTTGCATACAATTGTTTCCTGGTATCATTGACTTGAATGTTGAAGTGAAAACTAAAAATCTTGTCTTAAACCACATAATCATTTTTGGACTAAATCTTCAACATTTTTCTCTTCCAGGTTCTTAACATCTAGCAATTTTTAACGTGCATCCACACAATGGCCTTCAGCAAAGGTTATCGCATCTACCACAAGCTGGACCCTCCGCCCTACAGTGTCATCGTGGAGACCAGGACCAGAGAAGAATGTCTCATGTTCGAGTCGGGAGCCGTCGCCGTTCTCTGTGAGTTCTGCTCCCTGTTATGACTCCAGGAGATTTGAGATGTTTGCAAAATAGTCTCTGAGCAACTGATGTGTAATTACATTCTCAATAACACTGTTTTGAGCTCTTTGTTTTTGCCTTTTGTCTTGTAGCGGCGGCGGAAAAAGAAGCCATCAAGAACACGTACACCAAGATAGTGGATGCATATGGGATCTTGGGAGTCCTCAGACTTAATCTGGGTAAGAAGAGACATTTTATTTTCTAATCTGAATAATTTGAGTCACCTCATGTCGGATCGTGACCCTGTTGATGGTTTCTCATAAGCTGCTTTCTGGTGACCTCCACGTGACCTTGAAGCCTCTTGTTGTCACTACATGAAAATACCTTTGTGAAGGCATGACTGGGATTCAAATATTTATACAAGTTCTCTTCTATCATTTGACTCAATTTGAATCTTCATGCTTCATACTTCCTTTTTTAAAAAATAATAGGCTAAAGATAAATGATTATACATGAGTTGAGCATTTTAATGGAACGATTTTATATATATATATATATATATATATATATATATATATAACAATTATAGTACAGATTGGAGTCCTGCTACTGAACTGGGATCTTAATATTGATATGGGTTAGGGTTAGGGTTTTGAAAACTCGAATTTCTCCTATTAGAATTGGAGATTTTCCTGGTAGAATTCCCATTTGTACTAGTACAGATGGGAATTCCAATATTTAGATCCCAATACAGTAGTACAATTCCCATTTGTCCTAGGACAAGATTGGAATTCCGATATTCAGATCCCAATACAGTAGTACAATTCCCATTTGTCCTGGGACAGATTGGAATTCTAATATTCAGATCCCAATACAGTAGTAGGATTCCAGATCCTACTGGATTAAAATCTGTACTTTGACATATATATATGTGTATATGTACCTATATTGTTGAGTTTTCTTTGGGTTTTAGAGTCGAGTTTTTCCACATTTACACGTTGCCAGTAAATAACTTATAATTAAAATTACCTTTAAAAAAAATTGTATTGAAATTATCAATACTATATCATAATTCAACTTGTTTGTGAACCGGAAAAAAAACATGTTTAAAAATGTCAATTTGTCAAAAAATAAAATACCTACTACAATAATTACCCAATTTCCCAGAAAGAGATCTCCAGAGGGATCAATAAATATCCATCTATGTTTAACAAATGTAGCAATAAAGTATCAATCGGGTCTAATTTATTATTTAATGATTCAGTAGTAACGGCATAAATAGCCATTACTTAAAAAATGTGAATACTTTCAAACGTAGAAAGGTCCAAATATCTACACATCTTGTCCCAAAGTTGCCTTTTCTATTATTCTACAAAGAAAATGACTCAAGATTTGTAATATTGCATTTATTTGTGTTGTATGTGTCGCAGTACACATGGGAATCCAGTAGGATCCGGAATCCTACTAGTACAGATTGGAATTCCAATCTTGTCCTAGGACAAATGGGAATTATACTACTGTATTGGGATCTGAATATTGGAATTCCAATCTTGTCCTAGGACAAATGGGAATTTTACTACTGTATTGGGATCTAAATATTGGTATTCCAATCTGTCCCAGGACAAATGGGAATTTTACTACTGTATTGGGATCTGAATATTGGAATTCCGATCTTGTCCTAGAACAAATGGGAATTATACTACTGTATTGGGATCTCATTATCGGAATTCCAATCTTGTCCTAGGACAAATGGGAATTTGCTACTGTATTGGGATCTGAATATTGGAATTCCAATCTGTCCTTGTACAAATGGGAATTTAACTACTGTATTGGGATCTGAATATTGGAATTCCAATCTTGTCCTAGGACAAATGGGAATTGTACTACTGTATTGGGATCTGAATATTGGAATTCCAATCTTGTCCTTGTACAAATGGGAATTTAACTACTGTATTGGGATCTGAATATTGGAATTCCAATCTTGTCCTAGGACAAATGGGAATTATACTACTGTATTGGGTACTGAATATTGGAATTCCAATCTTGTCCTAGAACAAATGGGAATTTTTCTTCAACCTAAAGTGCAAAAGCACTTCTGCCTTCACTGTCTTCCCACACATTTAAGAAATGCTTGATTTATACACTAAATAATTATAAACGATGGCACATGTTTTCGATGCATCGTTACGGTACTGTTGCACGGTGTGAGTGACGATGTGTTCCCGTCAGGCGACACCATGCTGCACAGTCTGGTGGTGGTGACGGGCTGCAGCTCCGTGGGTAAGGTGCAGGACTCCGAGGTGTTCCGGGTCACGCAGACCGACTTCATATCGCTCAACAACGATCCCGCCGACGAGGAGCGGATCTCGGACGTGAGAAAAGTCCTGAACTCGGGTCACTTCTACTTCGCCTGGTCCTCGACGGGGGTCAGCATGGACCTGAGTCTGAACGCACACCGTAGGATTCTAGAAGACACCACTGACAACAGGTTCTTCTGGTGAGATCTGATGCTACATTCAGCTCTTCTTCTTCTGACTCTTCTTCTTCTGACTCTTCTTCTTCTGACTCTTCTTCTTCTGACTCTTCTTCTTCTGACTCTTCTTCTTCTGACTCTTCTTCTTCTGACTCTTCTTCTTCTGACTCTTCTTCTTCTGACTCTTCTTCTTCTGACTCTTCATCTTCTGACTCTTCTTCTTCTGACTCTTCTTCTCCTGACTCTTCTTCTTCTGACTCTTCTTCTTCTGACTCTTCTGACTCTTCTGACTCTTCTGACTCTTCTTCTTCTGACTCTTCATCTCCTGACTCTTCTTCTTCTGACTCTTCATCTCCTGACTCTTCTTCTTCTGACTCTTCTTCTTCTGACTCTTCTTCTTCTGACTCTTCATCTTCTGACTCTTCTGACTCTTCTGACTCTTCTGACTCTTCATCTTCTGACTCTTCATCTTCTGACTCTTCATCTTCTGACTCTTCTGACTCTTCTGACTCTTCTGACTCTTCATCTTCTGACTCTTCATCTTCTGACTCTTCATCTTCTGACTCTTCATCTTCTGACTCTTCTTCTGACTCTTCTGACTCTTCTGACTCTTCTGACTCTTCTGACTCTTCTGACTCTTCTGACTCTTCTGACTCTTCTGACTCTTCATCTTCTGACTCTTCATCTTCTGACTCTTTATCTTCTGACTCTTCTGACTCTTCTGACTCTTCATCTTCTGACTCTTCATCTTCTGACTCTTCTGACTCTTCTGACTCTTCTGACTCTTCATCTTCTGACTCTTCATCTTCTGACTCTTCATCTTCTGACTCTTCATCTTCTGACTCTTCTGACTCTTCTGACTCTTCTGACTCTTCATCTTCTGACTCTTCATCTTCTGACTCTTCATCTTCTGACTCTTCATCTTCTGACTCTTCTTCTGACTCTTCTGACTCTTCTGACTCTTCTGACTCTTCTGACTCTTCTGACTCTTCTGACTCTTCATCTTCTGACTCTTCATCTTCTGACTCTTCATCTTCTGACTCTTCATCTTCTGACTCTTCTGACTCTTCTGACTCTTCTGACTCTTCATCTTCTGACTCTTCTGACTCTTCTGACTCTTCATCTTCTGACTCTTCATCTTCTGACTCTTCATCTTCTGACTCTTCTGACTCTTCTGACTCTTCTGACTCTTCTGACTCTTCATCTTCTGACTCTTCTGACTCTTCATCTTCTGACTCTTCTGACTCTTCTGACTCTTCTGACTCTTCTGACTCTTCTGACTCTTCATCTTCTGACTCTTCTGACTCTTCTGACTCTTCTGACTCTTCTGACTCTTCTGACTCTTCTTCTTCTGACTCTTCTTCTGACTCTTCTTCTTCTGACTCTTCTTCTTCTGACTCTTCTTCTGACTCTTCTTCTTCTGACTCTTCTTCTTCTGACTCTTCTTCTGACTCTTCTTCTTCTGACTCTTCTTCAGACTCTTCTTCTGACTCTTCTGACTCTGACTCTTCTGACTCTGACTCTTCTGACTCTTCTTCTTCTGACTCTTCTTCTGACTCTTCTTCTTCTGACTCTTCTGACTCTGACTCTTCTGACTCTGACTCTTCTGACTCTTCTTCTTCTGACTCTTCTTCTTCTGACTCTTCTTCTGACTCTTCTTCTTCTGACTCTTCTGACTCTGACTCTTCTGACTCTGACTCTTCTGACTCTTCTTCTTCTGACTCTTCTTCTTCTGACTCTTCTTCTTCTGACTCTTCTTCTGACTCTCCTTCTTCTGACTCTTCTTCTGACTCTTCTTCTGACTCTTCTTCTGACTTTTCTTCTGACTTTTCTTCTGACTCTTCTTCTGACTCTTCTTCTGACTCTTCTTCTGACTCTTCTTCTTCTGACTCTTCTTCTTCTGACTCTTCTTCTTCTGACTCTTCTTCTGACTCTTCTTCTGACTCTTCTTCTTCTGACTCTTCTTCTTCTGACTCTTCTTCTGACTCTTCTTCTGACTCTTCTGACTCTGACTCTTCTGACTCTTCATCTTCTGACTCTTCATCTCCTGACTCTTCTTCTGACTCTTCTGACTCTGACTCTTCTGACTCTGACTCTTCTGACTCTGACTCTTCTGACTCTGACTCTTCTGACTCTTCTTCTTCTGACCCTTCTTCTTCTTCTGACTCTTCTTCTGACTCTTCTTCTGACTCTTCTTCTTCTGACTCTTCTTCTGACTCTTCTTCTGACTCTTCTTCTGACTCTTCTTCTGACTCTTCTTCTGACTCTTCTTCTGACTCTTCTTCTTCTGACTCTTCTTCTGACCCTTCTTCTGACTCTTCTTCTTCTGACTCTTCTTCTTCTGACTCTTCTTCTGACTCTTCTTCTTCTGACTCTTCTTCTTCTGACTCTTCTTCTGACTCTTCTTCTTCTGACTCTTCTTCTTCTGACTCTTCTTCTGACTCTTCTTCTTCTGACTCTTCTTCAGACTCTTCTTCAGACTCTTCTTCTGACTCTTCTGACTCTGACTCTTCTGACTCTGACTCTTCTGACTCTTCTTCTGACTCTTCTTCTTCTGACTCTTCTGACTCTGACTCTTCTGACTCTTCTTCTTCTGACTCTTCTTCTTCTGACTCTTCTTCTTCTGACTCTTCTTCTGACTCTCCTTCTTCTGACTCTTCTTCTGACTCTTCTTCTGACTCTTCTTCTGACTTTTCTTCTGACTTTTCTTCTGACTCTTCTTCTGACTCTTCTTCTGACTCTTCTTCTGACTCTTCTTCTTCTGACTCTTCTTCTTCTGACTCTTCTTCTTCTGACTCTTCTTCTGACTCTTCTTCTGACTCTTCTTCTTCTGACTCTTCTTCTTCTGACTCTTCTTCTGACTCTTCTTCTGACTCTTCTGACTCTGACTCTTCTGACTCTTCATCTTCTGACTCTTCATCTCCTGACTCTTCTTCTGACTCTTCTGACTCTGACTCTTCTGACTCTGACTCTTCTGACTCTGACTCTTCTGACTCTGACTCTTCTGACTCTTCTTCTTCTGACCCTTCTTCTTCTTCTGACTCTTCTTCTGACTCTTCTTCTGACTCTTCTTCTTCTGACTCTTCTTCTGACTCTTCTTCTGACTCTTCTTCTGACTCTTCTTCTGACTCTTCTTCTGACTCTTCTTCTGACTCTTCTTCTTCTGACTCTTCTTCTGACCCTTCTTCTGACTCTTCTTCTTCTGACTCTTCTTCTTCTGACTCTTCTTCTGACTCTTCTTCTTCTGACTCTTCTTCTTCTGACTCTTCTTCTGACTCTTCTTCTTCTGACTCTTCTTCTTCTGACTCTTCTTCTGACTCTTCTTCTTCTGACTCTTCTTCAGACTCTTCTTCAGACTCTTCTTCTGACTCTTCTGACTCTGACTCTTCTGACTCTGACTCTTCTGACTCTTCTTCTGACTCTTCTTCTTCTGACTCTTCTGACTCTGACTCTTCTGACTCTGACTCTTCTGACTCTGACTCTTCTGACTCTGACTCTTCTTCTGACTCTTCTTCTTCTGACTCTTCTTCTGACTCTTCTTCTGACTCTTCTGACTCTGACTCTTCTTCTTCTGACTCTTCTGACTCTGACTCTTCTGACTCTGACTCTTCTGACTCTGACTCTTCTGACTCTGACTCTTCTGACTCTTCTTCTGACTCTTCTTCTTCTGACTCTTCTTCTGACTCTTCTTCTGACTCTTCTTCTGACTCTTCTTCTTCTGACTCTTCTGACTCTGACTCTTCTGACTCTTCTTCTTCTGACTCTTCTTCTGACTCTTCTTCTTCTGACTCTTCTGACTCTGACTCTTCTGACTCTGACTCTTCTGACTCTGACTCTTCTGACTCTTCATCTCCTGACTCTTCATCTTCTGACTCTTCATCTTCTGACTCTTCTTCTGACTCTGACTCTTCTGACTCTGACTCTTCTGACTCTGACTCTTCTGACTCTTCTTCTTCTGACCCTTCTTCTTCTTCTGACTCTTCTTCTTCTGACTCTTCTTCTTCTGACTCTTCTTCTTCTGACCCTTCTTCTTCTTCTTCTGACTCTTCTTCTGACTCTTCTTCTTCTGACTCTTCTTCTTCTGCCTCCTCTTCTTCTGACTCTGACTCTTCCTCTTCTTCTGACTCTGACTCTTCCTCTTCTTCTGACTCTTCTTCTTCTGCCTCCTCTTCTTCTGACTCTGACTCTTCCTCTTCTTCTGACTCTGACTCTTCCTCTTCTTCTGACTCTTCTGTTTCTTCCTACAGGAACCAGTCCCTGCATCTGCACCTGAAGCACTACGGCGTGAACTGCGACGACTGGCTGCTGCGTCTGATGTGCGGCGGCGTGGAGGTCCGGACCATCTACGCCGGACACAAACAGGCCAAGGCCTGCATCTTCTCGCGTCTCAGCTCGGAGCGAGCCGGCACCAGGTTCAACGTCCGAGGAACCAACGACGACGGACAGGTCGCCAACTTTGTGGAGACGGAGCAGGTGACTCACCTCTTTTGGCTTGAACTCTGATTTTCTTTGTGTGTGTTTCCTGTGCCAAAGTATGACTGACCTCAAGAGCTGGTTTGCTGTTACATTGAGTGAACTTCAGCCAGAGAATGATCAGTAAAATGTCTGGATCAGACGATCCATGTCAGAGGTGTCAAACTCAACCAGGGTCCAGAATCTTTTTAAACATAAAGGTCAAAGGCCGAACAAACTGTGTGTTTACTTAAGTGTTTGTAACGGGAAGTGTTATGAAAGTAAATGACTTTCAATATGAGTTTTCACAGCATCAAATTTAAACTTCTGTGTCAAATTCAATGTGTACAAAAAATGTAATGTAAAAAAAATCCAATATTCTTAAAAAAATTTAATGAATAAAAATCGATTTAAAATTCAATGTAAACAATTAAAATGAGTTTAAATAATTAAATAAAAAAAATCTATTCAGATTCAATGTAAAACATGTAAATGAGTTTAAATAATTAAATAATATATATTTAGATTCAATGTTAAATAAATAAAACGAGTTTAAATAATTAAATTAAAAAATATCTATTCAATTTCAATGTAAAAAATGTAAATGAGTTTAAATATTTAAAGGAAAATATTTGTCTTCAATGTGAAATATTAAAATGAGTTTAAATATTTAAATTAAAAATATATCTTCAAATTCAATGTAAGAAATAATTCTATAAAAATTAGTTAAACGTATAAAAAATGTGAATCAAAAATCAGTGTTTCATATTCAAAGTCTGATGTGCTACACTGATTTTTTTTATTTTCGCAGCCTCACTCCATCTTATTTGTTAAAGTATCTTCTCTGACTTTCAGCCAACATTCTGCCCAGACATAAAATTGACACGTGTTCTATTTAAACTCGCATTGATTTGATTTTTACTTCACATCTATTAACAGTCGTTTTGTTTTACAGGTTATCTTCCTGGACGACAAGGTGTCGTCCTTCATTCAGATCCGTGGGTCGATCCCTCTTTTCTGGGAACAGCCCGGAATCCAGGTAATCCTTTTCCTCACCACGTCTTCGCTGTCCATTTATAGAACATTTTTAAAGTCGTGAAAAATATAATGAAAACCTTGTTAAAGTGGAATTTTGTTAACGGTGTTTCCGCTCTGTATTAACCCCCCCTTTGTGAATGTTGTTCTGCACTTGCTCGTCGTAGTTTTTAACACATTTCACTCGTGTTCAGAAAAAGACGTTTAAGGGTATGTTGTTGCACCTGAATGAGCATCGGCACCCTAACGGACTGGAAGAGAACCTCCACCTGGTATCGACCCTTTTTTGCTTTGGTTGTGGCGAGGAGGGAGGACGCTGTGTGTGTGGAGGAGGCTTCTCTTGTCGCTTTTCTCCTCCGGTCGTTCTCTGTGCAGCGCCAAAGGTCAGCGGCGGAGCTCGTCGGTAGTTCACCGCGATGCAGACGGAAACCTCGAGCCCTTCGAACGCATAAACAGTTTGTCCTGACGCTGCACAGAGACCCTCTGTGGGGGAGGTTCATTTTTAAAGGGCGTTTTTCTGTTCTCTTCAGCTCCCAGACTTCTTTACTCAGGTGAGAACCTGGTCTGAAAACATCCTCCAACCACTTCCCTTTGACTCAGATGGATCTCGTCCAGGGGGGGGGGGGGTTCAGAACATTTGTCACCTGAATGAGGAATTGTAAAAACGTGCAGGGAAGTGCTGGGACTTGTTTTCAGACAAAACTTGAGTTCTTCCGCATTTTGAAGCTCTTAGAATCCCTCGTTTAATGGTCGCCTTCTTTCCTCTGGCTTCTTAAAAATTGTAATTTACTTTAGCTTTCTAAATAGAAAAGATACATGTACATTTAACATTACAATCTTGTAGTGTTTACTTTCAGGAGTAAGTAGTAGTACTTTCAAAACGACTTGTCAACAAACATTTTAGAAGTAAATTAATTAATTTTGATCAAGACTTCATATCATCTGAGAGTATTATTAATTGACACGTGTTTATCTTTCCCATATTGGGGAAATTATATTATTATAAATATTATTAACACATTATATTAGGACATACAGTACACATATTAAAATAACAAATAACTCATTTTTATACATATCTCTAGGATTTTTCTTCTTATGAATTAAGAATTAGACATTAGGAGTGTGAAATGTCAAGAATCTTGAAATAAGATGCGCATCACGATACAGGGGCAATGATACCATATATAGTGATGTGGAAGTAACAAGGATATATATGTAGTATTGTAGAGTACTTTACTCTGGTGTTGTAGTATTTACAGACCACATGACTCTTGACGAAGTCGTAACTGCTTTCATTTGTTTTCAAACCAAAATATGTCCAAACATCAGCTGTAAAAGCTGCTGGAGTCACTGTATCCTCTTGTCCTCAGTCTTCACCAGGAATTCTTTGTGTATTTCGCTGCAGAAGTTAAATGACTGCTGCCATCTTGCGGCTAGAAGTTTTATTTAGCCAACAAAAAGAACAAATGCAGTGAATTTCTTTTTTGTTAAATGTAAATACAAGAATTGAATTATTTTATACAAACTTTATTGAAAAACTTACCATGAAAGAACTATTATTAAATTAATTATAAATGACATATAGTACAATAAACAAAAGCAGTACATATATTAAAATAACAATAATTAAAACAATAATAATGATTATGATAGAATAATACCTTAAAATCAACACAATAATAAATAAGATAATGATGAATATATCAACAACAATAAACATTGGCACAAGACGAGAATATTTTTTTAAATACACACACCATAGAAGTACACACAGCAGTGTAACCTAAGCCCTTTCAGAGGCCATGTCGAGTATCTATTAAATATTAATAGCACAGATCTACATGGCATCGGATACAGGAAGAAGCGACAAAATGGCAGCGTCACTTTTGCCGAGGAAAAACACCCAGAAGATGAATTTATATCAAATGAGCTATTTTTACATGAGACACAGAAAAAGGACAAAAACACAACTTTTAAAAAGAATATATGTTGATGGTGAAATCGGGTGATTCAGCCTCATAGAAATACTTGAACAAGCATAGACCTGCACAGGAGAGACTTTTGCTGGCTCTCTATGGCCAGTTCAAGTTTCTTTTGTATATCTGGGATTTAGACTAGTGGGCCAGGATCTAATTAGAAGTTAATCCAAAGTTCCTGGACTTCAGCTTCTCCGTAGACCCTCTAATCTGTCCCCCGTGTTGCCGTCGTCCTTTTCAAAAATCAAATTTTTTTCCTCTGCTGCCTTTAAAAGTTTCTTGCTTTCTACGACTGGAACAATGTCCCCGACTCTGTCCTAGATCCATTCTTCCTCTTCGTCATCCGGGCCTGTCGCCGTCCGCAAACATGTGTAGACTCATCTAAGTTTAATGAGTTACAGCTCTGACCCTCTCGTCCTGCTCTCTCCTCCCCCCTGCAGGTCGGCTCCCATCGAGTCAAGCTCTCCAGGGGATTCGAGGCCAACGCTCCGGCATTTGAAAGGTAATTGAAATGTTCTGGACTGTGTGTACACCAGCGCAGTCACACCCTTATCTCATCCGGGCCAGAAATCAGCTCCTCCATGATGTTGAGGGAGGTTGTGTTGATTGAAGCGTGTCCTCAGAGACCAGGGAAAGACACTTTATATTAGCCTCTTGTTAATGTTTTCCTTGATATTCTTTCATATATTTATTATATGAATTATCTTTACATCACAGGGACCTCATGGACTCGCTCTGATTGGACGATTACAAAACCACAGGGCCACGCCTTCTAACGTCCGAGCTCTTATCAGTATTACAGCGCTTTCATAAATAAATTGTTTTTAATATATATCTCTAGCATTTTAATCATATAAATAAGGAACTAGACATTAAGAGTATGAAATGTCAGGAATCTGATAAAACGATGAGTATCACGATACATGGACAAAAATATGATATAGTGATACTATAGTAACAAGGATATATGTGTAGTATTGTCGAGTACTTGACTCTGGTGTTGTGATAGTGTAGTAACAAGGATATATGTGTAGTATTGTCCAGTACTTGACTCTGGTGTTGTGATAGTGTAGTAACGGGTATATATGTGTAGTATTGTCAAGTACTTGACTCTGGTGTTGTGATAGTGTAGTAACAAGAATATATGTGTAGTATTGTCGAGTACTTGACTCAGGTGTTGTGATAGTGTAGTAACGGGTATATATGTGTAGTATTGTCAAGTACTTGACTCTGGTGTTGTGATAGTGTAGTAACAAGTATATATGTGTAGTATTGTCGAGTACTTGACTCTGGTGTTGTGATAGTGTAGTAACGGGTATATATGTGTAGTATTGTCCAGTACTTGACTCTGGTGTTGTGATAGTGTAGTAACAAGGATATATGTGTAGTATTGTCGAGTACTTGACTCTGGTGTTGTGATAGTGTAGTAACAAGTATATATGTGTAGTATTGTCGAGTACTTGACTCTGGTGTTGTGATAGTGTAGTAACGGGTATATATGTGTAGTATTGTCAAGTACTTGACTCTGGTGTTGTGATAGTGTAGTAACAAGAATATATGTGTAGTATTGTCGAGTACTTGACTCAGGTGTTGTGATAGTGTAGTAACGGGTATATATGTGTAGTATTGTCCAGTACTTGACTCTGGTGTTGTAGTATTTACAGACCACATGACTCTTGAC
This sequence comes from Callionymus lyra, assembly GCF_982586985.1. Lineage (NCBI taxonomy): Eukaryota > Metazoa > Chordata > Actinopteri > Syngnathiformes > Callionymidae > Callionymus > Callionymus lyra. The sequence continues at coordinate 5,320,584 of NC_141831.1, read as the reverse complement.
GAAGTCGTAACTGCTTTCATTGGTTTTCAAACCAAAATATGTCCAAACATCAGCTTTAAAAGCTGCTGGAGTCACTGTCTCCTCTCGTCCTCAGTTGTAACTGCTTTTTTTTTGTTTTGAAACCAAAATATGTCCAAACATAAGCTTTATAGGCTGCTGGAGTCACTGTATCCTCTCGTCCTCAGTTGTAACTGCTTTCATTTGTTTTCAAACCAAAATATGTCAAAACATTAGCTTTAAAAGCTAATGGAGCCACTGTATCCTCTCGTCCTCAGTTGTAACTGCTTTTATTTGTTATGAAACCAAAATATGTCAAAACATCAGCTTTATAAGCTGCTGGAGTCACTGTATCCTCTCGTCCTCAGTTGTAACTGCTTTAATTTGTTTTCAAACCAAAATATGTCAAAACATTAGCTTTAAAGGCTAATGGAGCCACTGTATCCTCTCGTCCTCAGTTGTAACTGCTTTTATTTGTTATGAAACCAAAATATGTCAAAACATCAGCTTTAAAAGCTGCTGGAGTCACTGTATCCTCTCGTCCTCAGTTGTAACTGCTTTAATTTGTTTTCAAACCAAAATATGTCAAAACATTAGCTTTAAAGGCTAATGGAGCCACTGTATCCTCTCGTCCTCAGTTGTAACTGCTTTTATTTGTTATGAAACCAAAATATGTCAAAACATCAGCTTTAAAAGCTGCTGGAGTCACTGTATCCTCTCGTCCTCAGTCATCATCTGGAGTTTTATTTCACTGTGGAAGGCTAACTGACTGCTGCCATCTTGCGGCCGGAAAGTTTAATTGCAACACAAAAATTAATTAATGAAGTGAATTTGTCATTCTGTTAGTTGGAAGTACACAAATTGAATTATTTTATACACACTCTATTGAATTAATTACCATGAAAGAACTATTATTAAATAAATATGCCAACAAAAAAATCCTTACAGCGTTGTTAAAAAACGTGTACAAAAATACTTAACTTAAGTGTATCGATATTTTCTTCCGCCGCCAATAGACACTGATACAACATAATCTCTGTATGTAACTTGTGCAATACTGGGGCCACTCAAATCATTTTCTGCGTCTCAACTATTTAAAATCAGTTTTGGGAAGAAGTCGACAAATACAAAAAACTTTTAAGATGGAATTTTCCTTTGCTGTGTGAGGAGCAGTGATTAACGCGTGGGTGGAGCCGACTTAATGAGTCGTTCTACAGCAGGAACTCGTCTGAGATGAACACAATGTACGGCTGCATTCTCAACCTTTTTAAGAAGCTGTTGTGCTTTTTTATTGTTTCTTTTCTCAACAAAAACAATTGGAAAATGGTCAGATTTATTCTTATTCAATTTTATAACAAACAGAAAAACACAAGCAGTGAAGGCACAAACTTTTGCACAGGAGCTAATTTCACATTTCCTTATAAAGTGCAGCATAAAATAAAATCTGCTTTAAAGTTCAACTATTACTACTATAGTATAATAACCAATCTTTCCTGACTTACGTGTTTGAAATGTTGAAGTCTTCGTCTCCAAGATGCAGTAAGTTTTAACAGAACAGGACAACAGTGGTTACATTGATGTGAATTTAAATTAAATTACTATTACAATAACTTTGATGGAGCCTTAATTCAAATCATGTTTCATGTCCTTTATAATGATAGATGGATGGATGGATGGATGGATGGATAGATGGATAGATAGATAGATAGAATTTAAATCTAAAGATAAGAACATAGATCGAAGACAGAGGATACAAAGATAAACATAGAATAGAATCATCTTTTCACTCCATTCCTGCCCCCTAACTCGGAATGAAACACTCTAACAGCACAAGGAATGAATGAGTCCCTGAGTCTATTTGTGTTGCATCATGGGAGGAGAATTCTTACACTCAAGATATGTTTATTCATGCAGGCGTTTCCTTGATTTTCTGAGACTCTTGTGTTTGTCTCTGTGTTGTCTTGACCTTTTAAGTATGTATTTTATTGGGTATTGTTTTGATGGTTTAAGCGCTTTGTGACCCTGGTCTAGAAAAGCGCTATATAAATACTGATTACTTACTTACTTTCTTGCTCCATCTGCTTCTCTGCTCACTGATGACAGTGTTCAGAGGACGACTGTCATCATCCATGATGGACAGTAGTTTGTCCAGGTCAGGGTCCACATGCATCTTCGTCAGTTTGTCCTGATCGTGGGCTGGATGGTGTTAAAGGTGCTAGAAAGATCCAGGGACAGGATCCTCACTGAGCCTTTTTTGAAATGGAAAAATGCTGGAAAAAATAACCTCCTTGGCAGGGGTGATTAAGTTGTTATTGTTTGTCTTTTTCTTAAGGCATTTCACTGCCCTGCGGAGGTTGTACGGTAAACAGGTGATCATCAACCTGCTCGGGAGTAAAGAGGGGGAACACATGCTGAGCAAAGCTTTCCAGGTGAGTCACATCCATGGATTTATTCTCGCATTCTCGTGCCGCTGTTTTATTTTGACCTTTTTACCTGTGTTGTCTCCGTCCAGAGCCACCTGAAGGCGTCGGAGCACGTGGCGGCGGTGAAGATGGTCAACTTCGACTATCACCAGAACGTCAAGGGCGGCAAAGCGGAGAAGCTGCACAGCATCCTCAAGCCTCAGCTCAGCAAGTTCACCGAGGACTGTGGATTCTTCTACTACACCGGAGAGACCGGCATCGCCAGGTCAGATACGAGAGAAAGAAAACTAGTCAAGTGTCACCAAAGGTTGTTCACTGTCGTCGTCGACCACACAGGACTCAGGGCGGAACCATCAGGACCAACTGTTTGGACTGTTTGGACAGAACCAATAGCGTCCAAGCGTACTTTGCGCTGGAGGTGAGTCGCCCCCGGCAACAACGATGAATCTCCTCGCGTCGATATCTTATCGACCTCTTCGACTCCAGATGCTGCCGAAGCAGTTGGAGGAGATGGGCCTGACCGAGAAGCCACAGCTCGTGGCCCGGTTCCAGGAGGTGTTCAGGACCATGTGGTCCGCCAACGGAGACTCCGTCAGTAAGATCTACGCCGGCACCGGCGCCCTAGATGGCAAGGCCAAGGTGAGAATCACAGAAACACCGTGAAGGAAAAAAATCTGTTGAAGTGATTTCATTTTCCGAGAACGTCTTTGTCTTTTGTCCTTCACTGAGTGTCTTCTGTCTGAAGGTTGACGGCAAAACACTGTTAATACGATCGGATTAAGATACAAAGTCAAGTTTGTTTATAGATCTTCCTGTTTTTTCTTGTTAGTTTCGTGTATTGATGTAAGACTTGAATTTCCAAGATGTTTCGAGAACATGCAGCGACAGGTCTTTAAGAATTTGGACCTAAACTCCCCCCCATAGACTCGTGAGATCAACGACAGATTGTGAACCTCTGACCCTGTTCTGACTCAGGATCAAAAGTTCAACTTGTTCACGTCACGTTCAAATCATGTCGTAGCGTCTGAAGAAAACAATCGACCGTCGGCACCATTACAATCGAAAAGATTTACCAACGTTGACTGAAGGTTTGATGCTTGTTGAGTTTCTGCTTCTGAACTCTTGTGTGCTGTTTCTCTCTGCTCTCCTCTGGACTTCTCTGCCTGTGTGGTAAGTGTGAAGCGAGTCGGTCTGTTGTGCAAAAATGATTCTCTATATCATAGGTTTTGATTCGTGGCACCTCCTTCTGATCTGATTCTGAATTTTTGTAGGTTTTAATTGATCATAACGCTTCAAATTCATACACCAAGAGCAACAACTTTGCACCTGAATCAGAAAATAAAGAGGACACACAAACAAATCATCACCTTAAACTTAAACATTTGTTTATTTTTGTGTAAATCCACTGATTCTTGGTTTCCTCGGTTTTGTTTTTTAGTAAAGTATATGTTACTCTATAGTGCACTCATCTTGGGAGCTGCATATCTCGGACGTTTGTGGCTAAAGAGGTTGTGGGTTCTGCCTATGATTGTGTCGTTTGTGCCCCGGAGCAAGGCACTTAAAGGGACGGTTCACCCAGAATTCAAACTTCACTCTTTTTCCACTCGCCCTCATGTCGACCAAAGGTTGGGATTATTTCCAGAGAGTTTTCTTTTTAGAGTTATAGACAAAAATGTTTGTTCATTTTAATGTAGCGACTGGAGCTCAGTTGTCTTCGTCCAAAAAGACACTTAAAAACACCCAAATACTCCTCGTCTGTAACGTCTTGAACCTTAGTCGACATGAGAGAAGAAATGAGTTTTAATTCTGTGTCAACTATCACTATAACTTCTCCTGATGGCGAGCTGCGTCGCGGCCTACTGCCGTCGTTGTTAAAATGGGTGACTTGGTGTCAAGGTGTTTGAAAACTAAAAAGGGAAGAGAAAGCACCATATAAGTAGGAACCACTTTGTGACTTTTACTTAATATTTTCTCACTCCTCTTTGGGTGTTTTTTTGTTTTTTTTAGGCGGGAAAGCTGAAAGACGGAGCTCGGTCCGTGACGAGGACGATCCAGAACAACTTCTTCGACAGTTCCAAACAGGAGGCCATCGATATCCTGCGCCTGGGCTCCACGCTCAACAGCGACCTGGCCGACAAGGCCCGGGCTCTGCTCACCACTTCTAGTCTTTACGGTAATTATTAAAATTTACCCTTTTCTGTAAAAAAAAAGTCACTTGAGGCGGAAACAAAGACAGAGCAACAGAGATGAATAATTTTAATCTTTGATTTATAGTTGATTCATTTTGTTGTTTAATTGTGTTGATTTTTAATTGTGAATCAGGGCAATTTTTATTCAATTTGATGTGGGGTTTTTTTTGGAAATTTGTTCCATCTTAACATTATAATCAAAGCAATATTAATAAAATTAACGTTAAAAATTGATCAGACATTGTACTAAGAGGAAGTATTGCTCGACCCACACTTCAATATAACTTAAAGGGCAACTAATGTGTAAACTATCCCGACTCACTCGCATGTTTTAAATGTAGTTTAAAAAGTCTTCCTCTTCAAGATGCAGTAAGTCCCTCATCGTGACATCGCTCTGTTTAAAATGTATTACTTCATGTGAAGTCTCTCAGAACGAGAAGTTAAGAGAACGGAGCTCGTTGTTACATAATAATTGGCTCCGTTCTCTTAACTTCTGGCTCCTCCTGCAGCAGCAAAGAACCATAGACTTGTATACACAGACGCCGCATCGACTGCTGCCGCCCCCTAGAGCGGTGTGTAAACAGGGCGGCCATCTTGGTACAGTGCCACTCGCTCCTACGGTGCACTATTTCTTTAGAGGAATGCTGTGTTTACACTATAAAAGTGATCATAAATCGCTCATCTGTCGAGCTTTTTTCACGTGGTTTGGTTTTTCAGACCTCAGACCAGATAGATGGATATTATTTGAAAGAATATTTTACTTTGAATATGATGAATTTGATAGATGAAACAAATACGGACCAAAATGTTTGAAAATGGGTCCAAAATTCACCGAATAGTTGTATTTTAAGATTGAGAAGTACCTCCTTCCCTGCTGTTGTTAATGCGCTACATTCGATGTGGCGTCTATGTATATATGTCTATGGTTGCACTGAAAAACCTCAACATTTGACCATTTGACCCTGCAGAGTGGGCGTGGTTATGGTTAACAAGACTTGAGCTTGACAGAAAAAAAAAAGTTTTCCGTGGGCGGGGCTTAAGCACATTTTCTAATATAAATATCTTTATTGAAAGAGAGTTTTGTACAAACAAACATACTGACGAGTACATAAGAGGTCCAAGATCAATTTGAGAGACGATTAAATCGACACATTAGTTGCCTTTAAACTACAAAATATCATCCGAGGTTTGAGGCCCAAAGTTTTGCTTTGTGTTATTTTTTTTCTTGCTGCTTGAATCGCTTTTCCCCAAAAATATATATATATATAAGGTTTGTATCGCAGCTCTGGTTAACCTTTTCTCTTCCTTCTCTTCTCGCTGGCAAATGTTAGTCACTGAGCCCGTCTTACAATCAGGTACAGTAACTGACAAACGGAATGTCTTCGTCACCCCTTTTTAGTTATCGTCCATCTGTTGCCTTTTTGCTTTGTTTTACTCATAATCCCAAGTTGGTTCTGGTTTAAGCTTCTCCGTAACACATTAATGCCAGTAAAGCTGGATTAAATAAAGGAGAATCACTTTTGTAAGCATTTATTTATTCACGAAGAACGACGAACCAGAACCAACGATAGTTTTAGTATCTCATTTGTATTCCCAACGATTTTGTTTTTCCTTTTAACAGCCAGACTATTCATTTAGTTTCATCATCGTCTCCTTCTTTATCACTCTGATTTTAAACCTTCATCTCCTCAGCCTCCCCAAGAGTCCTGCTCGGAATGTGCCAGAACTTCCACAAATACACTCGACCCAAACAGATCCGGGTGGCCGTCGGCACCTGGAACGTCAACGGAGGCAAACAGTTCCGGAGCATCGCCTTCCGCAACCAGACGCTCAACGATTGGCTGCTGGACGCTCCCATGAAGGCGGGACACCCCGAGTTCCAGGGTAGGATTGTTGTTACCGGTCGTCGCTTTGTTTATTTCATGTATAAAACATATGCGTTCATGTTTTTAAAGACACGAAGGCCGACCCCATTGACATCTTCGCCATTGGGTTTGAAGAAATGGTGGAACTGAACGCTGGAAATATTGTCAGCGCCAGGTTTGTGTTTGAATTTGCTGCTCACAAGTTTAAGTACAATTTATTTTGCAACTTAGTATTGAATTAAACTCAAAGGTAGATTTTCTCTTTTCTTTATTATTCAATTAAACACATATTTTTATTCATTAAAAAATTGCTTCAATTAAAAGAAAACAAAAAAAATAAATAAATAAATGGGGGCGTCATAGCTCAGATGGTAGAGTGGTTGCCTGCAGTCCAAGAGGTTGAAGGTTCAATCCCAGCACCAGACAAGCTTGTGTCGTTGTGTCCCTGAGCAAGACACTTCACCCTGATTGCTCCTGAGGGCAGAGCTGGCGCCATGTGTTGCAGCCTACTCCCATCAGTATGTGTGAATGGGGGAATGCATGGCTGTCAAAGCGCTTTGTGACCCTGGTCTAGAAAGGCGCTTTATAAATAGACATTATTATTATTATTATAAATGTCTTACAAACGTTAAAACTTGTTTCACTTTACGATTGCGAGTGGATTGGATTTGGATTGAAAGCATTTTTGGAGATTGAATACCACAGATTTCCTTACCTTAATATGGCACAAACGCAATAAAAGGATTACAAGCATTAAACAAAAAATGTTTTCATTAAAAAAAAAAAAAAAATTATTGAAGCAACTTTTTTATATATACTATATATAATATATATATATATTATTATATATATAATATTTCTTGTATCTTCTTTTTTTAATTGAAGCATTTTTGATTTTTGATTTTTGAATAATAAGCCAAAAGTCTTTTAGCAAACAAGGTCGTCGGCTGAAGAAAGTGTATATTTGCCAAACTTTCTTCAACAGGAATCACCAGTGGCTGTTGTTTTTTTCATTCTTGGAGGTTTAATTATCAGTTTCAGATCTGGAGTTTACTGACCTTGAAATGTATTAACAATGGAACCTTTTCCATTGAAGCACCACCAACCAGAAGCTGTGGGCCGCGGAGCTCCAGAAGAGTATTTCCCGGGATCACAAGTATGTGTTGCTGGCTTCTGAGCAGCTGGTCGGAGTTTGTCTCTTCGTCTTCATCCGTCCTCAACACGCGCCCTTCATCAGGTTCTTCTCAGTTTTTTCTTCTTGTCTTTTCGGTGTTTGGATGATTCTTGTTCAGTCGTGATTATCTGATCGATAATCTCTTTCCCAGGGACGTCGCCGTCGATACGGTGAAAACCGGGATGGGAGGAGCCACCGGCAACAAAGGAGGCGTGGCCATCCGGCTCCTCTTCCACACCACCAGCATCTGTTTCGTGTGCTCGCACTTCGCCGCCGGCCAATCACAGGTCAAGGAGCGGAACGACGACTACAACGAGATCACGCGGAAACTCAGCTTCCCCATGGTACGGACGCGTCTTCTTCAGAACGTGAGCGGAAACGAAAACGGTGTTTCTACCTGCAGGGTCGTCTGCTGTACTCCCACGACTACGTGTTCTGGTGCGGAGACTTCAACTACCGGATCAACCTGCCCAACGAGGAGGTGAAGGAGCTGATCCGGCAGCAGAACTGGGACGCTTTGACCGCCGGCGACCAGCTGGTGGAGCAGAAGAACAATGGTTTGGTACGATCAGATTAGCAGCTTTTTACTCCCGTTCCAAATGTATCTTCTTTTTCATGTTTAATTAATGAATACGTTTTGACTCTCATTGTCAGAGTAGGATTGAAAATGTACTTGATCTTGTCGTGAGATGAGAAATAAATGAAGTATGTCAAATTAAAAGGTTATTTTATGCATTTAAAAATTGCATTTTTATCTTTAGGTAGGTAGGTTAAATTGTTTTTTTCCAATTAGCCAAAGCAAATACAGCAATTTTTCATAAAATAACTTTTTTAATTAACTTTTTTATTTTTTTTAAATAATTTAATTCAACCATTTGTATATTGAAAGGTTGAATTCGTTTTTAATGATTGAATTAAAGCTTTTAATGTTTTTTAAATGTATGTTTCCTTACACTTGGTTTAATAATCTTATTCCAATAATTATATTTCAACATCAAATGACACAGTTTTATTCAATATAAAAATGTTGGTAAAATATTTTACCACTCTATACAAATTTTAATTTAAAGTTCTAGAAAATATAAAATAATTAAGAATTTAGAGGTTTTTTTTGAATTATTGAAATAGGAAAATTAAAATCTATGTGTAAAAATAAATCAATTAATTGTATTCAATAATAAAACAAAAAGAAAAAAAAATCTAAACTTCAATATAAAAATGATATAATTAATTTGTTCTAAAATTAAATAATTAATTTAAATAAAAAAAAGTTTCAACATTAAAACATTTAAATCCAACAAATCATTATTCTGATACACTTTCATATAAAATTACAGTCTGGAGGCCATTTTGTCAGGAGGCGTCATTGAAATTGAATAGAAAACGATGGTTTGAAATGGTTGCCGTCTCTCAGGTCTTCAGAGGCTTCATCGAGGGAAAGTTGGACTTCGCTCCGACCTACAAGTACGACCTCTTCTCCGAGGACTACGACACCAGCGAGAAGTGTCGCACGCCGGCGTGGACCGACCGCATCCTGTGGAAGAGGCGGAAGTGGAACTTTGACAAGACGGGTCAGACGCTCTTTGATCGTCTTGTATAAAAATCCGTTTCTGGGATAAGATTATTTAAAAGGTTTGTTGCTGTCCTGCAGCTGAAGAGATGAACGTTGTTGGAGCATCAAAGTCTGGAGAGAGCGGAGATGATCTGGACCATGCATGGAACCCTGGGAGTCTGAAATATTACGGCAGGGCTGAGCTGAAGACTTCTGACCACAGGTATGAGTTCTACCCTGTTTGGGAACTTTTTCTACGCTCACTTGAACACGTGATGAAGACGAGGTCAAGGGATTCTAAGAGTGTCTAAACCCTTGTGTTATCTCTGGGTCAAGATGACCCGAAGGCCAGAAAACAAATGTGTTTGTGGTATCCCTTGTGTTGCCTCTTGGTCTGGGTGAACGAGCTCAATCACTGCATGTGTATTTCTGGCAGCCAGGGAGGTGGTTCACCTTGACCCAGAGGCAACACAAGGGATACCACAAACACATTTTTGGGTCACATTTGTTTTCAGGACATTGGGATAATACATAAATATACATTTTTAATTGTATTATTCTGTCTGTTAAACATGCCACACCCATTTGTACTTGACCTTCAAATATCATGTATGATTTACTCTTTTCACTGGCGATGTAACAAATGAATTAATTCTGTTTTTAACATCTTCGTTCAACTATGTAAATGAAAGTGTATGATGTGTTCCTTTTATTTTTCCAACATTACAAACATTTAGGTCGTCACAAAACAATGATTAATCAAACAAAGACATGCAGTGCACATGTTAAAACAATAAAAACACAAACAACTATAATAATAAACACTAAACAATTAAAATAAATAAGAATATTAATAAGAAAATATAGATTTATGCCTCATACATACATGTATGTATAGATAATATGTATCTGTTTTATTATCTTTTTATTATATTTATTACCATTATTTAGGTTTAGGTAGAACTTTATTGAAACGGTTTTTTTCCAATTAGACACAGCAATACAGCAATTATTCATAAAAATAAAAGTAAAATAAGAACAAAAACAAAGAGAAAGAACAAGATGATACAATCTAAGTCTAAAGATAAAGAACATATTGTAGTTGGGGTTGTTTTTTCTTTTATATGTATTAGTTGAAATTGAATAAACATTTTTTAAAATTCTAACACATTTACAAAATGATTAAGTTTTTCCAAATCCTAATCCCGCCTCTAAAGGCCTGTGGTGGCGGTGATGGACGTGGACATCCTGGAGGTGGACCCTGAGGCCCGGCACCAGGTCTACAAGGACGTGATCGCGCTGCAGGGACCTCCTGACGGCACCGTCCTGGTGTCGCTCTGCTCCTCGGGGCCCGACGACTACTTCGACGACGCGCTGATCGACGAGCTGCTGGATAAGTTCTCCAACTTTGGAGAAGTCATCCTCATCAGGTGGGTTTGAGGGAATATTCCAGAGTTGTGGATTTAAGTATTTAATCTTTTTTTTTAATAATGGAATTCACAAACATTGAAATGATTTCTTTTAATAATGTTTAAAAGTAGAATGTTTCCAAATGGCAACATTATGCTACCTTTCTATATTGAATTAAAAAAGTATAGATTTTTATTTAATTTTTAGGTTAGGTAGAACTTTATTATTTTTTTTTTATTTTATTTTATTTTTATTTTTATCTTTAATGATGAGAGGTAGAATAAATAAATCGAATTTAAAAAATATCAAATTTGGAAAAATATAAATAAATTATTGGAATACCAACTATGTGTAAAAATAATAAAATAATAAATATAAATCATTGCCTATTATATTTAAAAGATATATTATTTATATATTGGATTTAAAAAGATACACATTTAAAAAAGGTTGAATTTTTGCAATTAGAATTTCAAATAAACACATTTTTAGTTAAATCATTTATTTTTTTAAATCTAACCCTTAATTATTTAAATAAATGATTGAATATTATCATTTGAAAATAATTTAATGATCAAAAATACGCTTCAATAGAGAAATTCAAAAGTTTGAAATGTTAACTTTTGACCATTAAATAAACGTCCATCAATAAACACCTTAAACAAAAAAGGAATAAAATAATTTTACTTTTAAGTAAAAGTGATTAAATGAGCCAAATGTTTGTCAAGTAATAAGTAATGTAAGTAAAGGTTATATAAGTAATTGTAAGTAAGTCATTTGTATTTATATAGAGCTTTTCCAGACCAGGGTCACAAAGCGCTTAAACAATCAAAACAATACTCACTAAAATATATACTTTAAAGTCTATAGATCTAATACATGGTAACTCTGGACTGATGGATTCATCTCTGCAGGTTCGTGGAGGAGAAGATGTGGGTGACGTTCCTGGAAGGATACTCTGCTCTCGCCGCTCTGTCTCTCAGCGCCTCCACCGTGAGTTCTTCGCTCCAGACGTTCATGTTGTTCCGGGACAGAAGCCGGACTTCAAACCCGTCTCCGGCTCGCTCAGGTGCTCGGGAAGGTGATGGACATCCGCCTCAAGAGTCCCGGCTGGATCAAGAGTCTGGAGGAGGAGATGAGCGTGGAGAGGATCTGCGGGAGCATCCCCACCTCGGCCAGCTCCACCCTGCTCGCCGAGGACGCCGACATGGCGGACGACGACTACGACATGGAAGGTGACGTGGACGAGGAAGTGGAAGAAATACTGCCTCAGCACCTGCAGCCAGGAGCCGGATCAGGAGCCGGGGCCTCCCCCCTGCCGTCCCCCCGCGGCAGCCCCTGTCCCTCCCCCACCCACGGGGAGCCGGCGCCCCCCTGCAGGCCCAGCAGGTCGACTCCGCCGGCACGACCCACACAAGGTACGAGTGAAAACGGTTGTTTTTATGATGAAGCTCGAATATTCACTTTTGTTCTGATTGATTGACGCGGAAGAAGATTTGAGTCCGTCAGTTTGCAGGAGAGACGTTCAAGGTATTTCTACGTGTGATTGACTCTGATCTGGTGTTTCCTGTGTGGAAGTATCTCAGTGACATCACAATATTTAACATTTCAAAGGTTTACACTTTAATGAAATGTTGTTTTTCTGAGTCAATCATTTGTATTTTTAAAGTTTTTTTAAAATAATTGAATTATTATTATAAAGAGTTTCATTTTACACACAGAGTTTGGTTGTGTAATTTTAATAATTAAAAAATAAATACATGTTTTTACCGCGTGATTGTCTGGACACGGATGATGAGCAGTGTCACTATTATACCAACATTTTATATATTTAATTTAAAAGGCTATGAAATAATAAAAAATAATAATTTAATTCATAAAAGTCCCAGACTTCGTCAGCTAATGCACGACAAATTGTGTAGTATTGTCCAGTACTTGACTCTGGTGTTGTAGTATTTACAGACCACATGACTTTTGACGAAGTCTTAACTGCTTTCATTTGTTTTCAAACCAAAATATGTCCAAACATCAGCTTTAAAAGCTGCTGGAGTCGACAGTATCCTCTCGTCCTCAGTCACAACAAAAAATAAAACATGATTTTCAAAATTATTTATTTATTATTGTATCGGTATTTTCTAACACAACTACAAAACGGGGGCAGCGATACTACATATAACAATTATATATGTGTAGTATTGTCCAGTACTTGACTCTGGTGTTGTGATAGTGTAGTAACAAGTATATATGTGTAGTATTGTCCAGTACTTGACTCTGGTGTTGTGATAGTGTAGTAAGTATATATGTGTAGTATTGTCCAGTACTTGACTCTGGTGTTGTGATAGTGTAGTAACAAGTATATATGTGTAGTATTGTCCAGTACTTGACTCTGGTGTTGTGATAGTGTAGTAAGTATATATGTGTAGTATTGTCCAGTACTTGACTCTGGTGTTGTGATAGTGTAGTAACAAGTATATATGTGTAGTATTGTCCAGTACTTGACTCTGGTGTTGTGATAGTGTAGTAACAAGTATATATGTGTAGTATTGTCCAGTACTTGACTCTGGTGTTGTAGTATTTACAGACCACAAGACTCTTGACGAAGTCGTAACTGCTTTTATTTGTTTTCAAACAAAAATATGTCCAAACATCAGCTTTAAAAGCTGCTGGAGTCACTGTATCCTCTCGTCCTCAGTCATCGCCAAGATCTTGTGGGATTTAATTGTTCCTTTAGCTGCAGAAGATGGAACGACTGCTGCCATCTAGCAGTAGTAATTTAATTGCAAGACTATGAATAAAAAAATTAAAATAATTTTAAAAAAAAAGTATTAATGTGAATGAAAAAATTGAACTCTGTGTGTAAAAACAAAAATGCATTTTTTTTTAAATGTTCACATTTATTAATGTAATTATTTTTTTAACGTCAACCTTTCTTTATAGAAATTATTGAATTCAATTCAATTGAAAAAAAACACATTAAATTGTGTTTGGAAAAACAACATTATAATAAAACCATTCAAAGTCTTCAACATTTGAAAAGTGAAATTCAAGAATAATATTCTGATGGTACTGATACTCTTCTGTACTCCTGTAGCTACAGTCCGTTATCTGAAGCCTCATTGGCTAATAAATATGTTGCTGTAGATAATCTAACACGTGGTTTTCCTCTTAGATTTGCTTTCCTCACATTTTCTGAAGCATCTTTTTCAACAATTATGTTTTTTTAATCCCTTCATTCATTTGCTGCAGGTCTTCCTCTGGACCTCCAGCCCGGTGCCCCGATATCATCGTTCAGCCTCGAACCCAAGCGTCCACCCCCGCCTCGCCCCAACGCCCCCCCGGCCAGACCCGCGCCCCCCCAGCGCCCGCCGCCCCCTTCAGGTAAGACTAGGGATGATGTAGCTTTATTTTGAAAAAAAGTACTGTCTGGTCACTGCTTCAGGTTGACTTTTAAGATGATGGAGAAGAGAATATCCTCTTTTGTTTTTTCATGGTTGTTGTACGAGCTTGTTTACATTCTCTGTCCCTCTGTCCGGCCTCACTCGTCCAGGAGGTGGAAGCCCCATGCCAGGTAGAAAGTTCTCTGGAGGTAAAGGACTCTTCTGGGTCTCTGCGCTCGTGCCTGGCTTCCACCCACAGATAGTGCTTAGATAGTAGTTCACACTCATAGATGACTTTGAAGTTCACTTTTGTGATTCCTATGAGGATGTTTATCAGTGTCATCACAGCATTGAAGGGTTGAACTTACATTTTCTTATAATTTAATATGAAAAGGTTGAATTTATTTTAGTTTAATTAAGAAAATGATAATATTTTCTAAATTAATTATTATATTTTTAGCGCGATCACCTCACAGCAAGAAGGTTGACGGTTCACTTCCAGGTCAGGTCGTGACCTTTCTGTGTGGAGTTTGTATTATATTCTCCTCGTGTTGCGTGGGTTTACTCCGGGCACTCCGGTTTCCTCCCACAGTCCAAAAACATACAGAGGTTGATGGAGATCTTAAGGCAGTATGTGTGAGTGTGTGTGTGAATGGTTGTGTGTCCTGTGACAGACTGGCGTTCTGTCCAGGGTGTCCCCTGCCTCTTGCATGAAGAAACTGGGATACACTCCAGCCCCCCCACGACCTCCATAATGGATTAAGTAACATAGAAAATTAATGATTTACACATAGAGTTTGATTTTTTTTTTCCCAATTATTGAAAAATAAATGTTCTTAATTAAAAGAATAAATCATTTGTAGCCTTTGAAATTCAATGTAAAAATATATATATTACCGGACACAGGAGTTCGAGAAATTCAAGGAAAAGCCTGAACAAATAGAAACGTCTTAAGATGTTTCTTAAAGGAGTCAGTAGACTCCTTTAAGAAACTATTGTTTTGATTGTTAAAGCGCTTTGTGACCCTGGTCTCGAAAAGCGCTATATAAATATATATTACTTACTTACTTACTTACTTACAATACTGTTAGCTTTGGTCTCGTCATGTCATGTGATCATCTGCGTGTCGCACGATTGGCTGAGAGTTCGATCAAGTAGCTCGGTGCTCTATTGGTTTTGTCTGGTGTCGCTATTATACCAACATTTATATATTGAATTTAAAAGGGTTAACATTTAAAAGCATTTTATTTTGAAAATGTATTATTGAATTATTGGAATTATGATGTCATGTGTAAAAATAAAAATAAAAACATTATTTAGAAAATATTAGAAATTTCTTTATCATATGTGTTAAATATAGAAATTAATGAATGAAATTATTGAAATAAATAACATTTCAATTTAAAAGAAATTAAATGTGAAGTGGGTTTTAAAGGAACTCAAATCTCTTTCCTGTCTAATGAGTTCTGCGCATTCGTTTGATCCAAGGAAGAGTGACATTTTAGAATTAAAACAGTCAATTTATTAATAACAAAGTATGATTACCAAAGTAGGCCATACAAGACCTCAAATACAACAGTTAAACAAAGAAATGCAAATGATTCAAATTGTTCAGAAATACCACAGTTCCAGCGCTTGGTCCAGTCTCTGTCAGTCATCCTGGCTCACCCAGGTCCTCCCAGAGAGTGGCCCTTAATCTTTAGATCGTCTCGTCTTTTAAAGCCCTCAAAACACTCAAGACACTCCCATCATAAGTTAAGTTCCCCAAATCTGACTCCATAATGAACAACAGATGTTGTTTGATCTGATCACTAATCTAAACAAAGAATCTCCTGACCTCCTTCACACCTGTTATCTCCAACCAGGTTCGAGGGCCCTAAATTCCGTGTCTTGATACTTCAAAAGTCGGGAACATCCTTGTCTAAACAATCACAACATTTGTTACCGTGGCTTTATCCTTCCTCCCCCAATACATACAGTATGTTATCTTCACAGTCACCTTTAAGCCATGTCACCAAGGGCCATAAAAGTTAAGACACAGTTGGCCAGAGCCCCTGAGCCCTGAAACTTCATAACCCCTGCTGTGAGGAAGGGAGCGGTCGTAAAACACAACACAGGATGTTTAAGATCTGAATGAGAGATGACATTATCAATGTTTAACAGTTGATTACACAAAGGACATACATTCAACTCATCAATGGATACACCTATAGGAAAGTAATTTAGAATATGTCTTCAATCCCTCCTTTGACCTCTGAAACCAGAGGTCAACCTTTAAAATGTTGAAGTTCAAAACAAACCTTTTGTCTCAAAATCTGGTACATGGTAAATGATCAATCAGTTTGCAGTTATTTTCATAACTTCTACACACCATTTTCTCACCACAAACCCTTAAACAAACTCTGTAATCGAAAAAGTAACAGGCTGAAGCCCAAACTTATTTTCCTATCCTATGTAATCCATGAAATAAACCCAAAATATCAATTTTCTAAACAAAAAAAAATAAAAACAAAATCATTTCACATTTCATTCATTTCCCCTTGTAATCCTTAGGTATTTTACATTTCAATGTTATTAGCTTTTCATTTATATTTTTTATGTATCTTATTTTTAAACTGACCAGTTTCTACAAAACTATGTCACAAAGCCCCTTTCATTATTTCGCTTACATAAATGAAACCAACTATATTTAACATTAGTTCTCAATTCTTAACTCAAAATAATGCTTCTAATGTTTTTAAATGTAAAATGTCAACTAATTTTTAAAATGCCAGACTTTCTAAGTTATGTATTAGTAGTTTTTCTAATGGGAAACATTGCGAATTATTCTAATAACTCATTCTGGAGTTTTTAATCATAGGGTCTATGTATTTCTACATGTATTTCCCCAAACCTCAACACAATTTCATATATGGCCTTATACGTGAGAATTATAATATGCAAAAACAATTATTGTTTTACAAATCCCAGACTTTGTAGATTATACAATTAGATTTTTCTCATTTCTTTTTTCCAAATTATTATTATTTTTTAAATACTGTGGCTTCCAACTAAATTCATGCTCACAGATTACTCCCAAAAACATCATCTCATACAATCTTTCAATTTTTACGGACACCCTATGTGTCTGTTTCTTACTTTTTGGAAGCATTCAAAAACTATTTAACCTGTGAATTTGATATGAATCATACACCCTCCTTTCACTGAACAATACCAATTGCTACAGTGAAATCTCAATAACATTATCTATCTATTTGTTCAAAACCAACCAAGATTTTATCACTTCCAGTGTGAATCTTAAAACAAGAAAACCTCAATAGTTAATTCCCAAGTTTGTGTCAGAAAGGCAGCATTACAAGGGATATCATTCAAAGAGTATTCAAGCGAGCTACCAATGTTGTTTGTGGGCTTCCAAACTTTTTAGTTCATCAAGTGAATTGAGATGATTTCATGAGCAAAACAAACTCAATGAGGGACATGATCGCTTGGTGGAGGCGCAGGATTCCATTCAGCACCTCTTTGATAGAAAGAAATGGAAATTCCCTGAGCGCCCCAGTCCATGTGGGCTCAAGACTCAGGACAATGCACTCATGTAGGCATTGTAGGGTGTTTCCGCTGGTTGTTGTGGAAAGCCATATTTCAAAATGGTTTAAGGAAATAGGCAAAAGCAGGAAAATTGCCATCAAACGGTAGTGATGTGGTGGAAAAGGTCATCGCTGGCAGCGAGATTTCATCAGGTGCAGGGGTGGATCACTGCTGGTGAAAAAGCAGTGAGACTTCAAGGAGTGAGGATGCAGGGACCACAGGAAGTAGGGGCCACAGATTGTAGGGCCGCAGTTGGTGGTAACGTTCTACCACTTGTTGGGGACAGCACGCATCTTCTCTTCTGTCCACCTGGAACTCCAATCCGGTCCGGACTTGGATGTAGCCGGTTCAGCTTCCTGTGTAGAACCCTCACGTGTCTGGTCTGGTCTCACGTTACACCCGCCTTCAGCTCGTCCTGTCTCCAGCGTGGCACCTTCGACCTCTCCGCTAGACTCGCCGTTCGTCTGGACTAGGTCTCCTTTCTCAGACCCTCAAAGCCATGTCGGCGGTGAGCTCTTAGTCCTGGAGGTCTCACACTTAAACCTATCAGTGCTGCAAATCATTTCTGTATGAAATTGAAGGTTATTTCGCAAGCGCACAATGTTCATCACAAAGGACAAGAAAGTTACACATTATCACAATATCATGAGACACAACACACTCAACAAGGTCCTGGTGTCTCTAGACCACCAAACTACTGACAGGTGTGTTGCTTCTGCTCCTGGAGAATTTAAGTCATCATTAGAAACAAACACTGTTACTAAACATCATTGATATGTGAAATGGAGTCTTCAGGTTCCGACCTGATCCTGCAAAATAAACGTGGGGGTGAAGGGGGTCTTTCACTCTCACACACACAGGATTGGGGAAAGAAGAGATTTACGAGGACTCTTCTCCACCTCACTTGAGGTGCAGCATTCCTAGAACCTTTTAGGATAAATCTTGTTCACTTCGTTGGACAAATATCAAAACAATGATCAATTAAATCATGCACATGCACATATCACATGCCGTTAATATGTTAGTGTTCATTGCTTCTTTCTCTCAGTGCACACACACATGATCTCATGTTCTTGCACTTGATTCATCCTGGCACTCACATAGACACACAGACAAATAGCCACATGGACACATAGACACACCGACACACAAACACACAAACACATAGACACAAAGTCTGTTGCACTGCAGTTGCACAGTGTTTGGTCTACGTCATGTCATGTCTGTAAGTCAGTCAAACGCATAAGTTCAGTATCATCTGATCAAACTGATGATTCAAATATAAAGCGGTTATTTCTTTTAAATGTTCTTTCTTCAATTCATTTATCCAGTTGATCGACTCATAACGTTTTTTTTTGTTTTTTTTATTAAACTTTACTCAAATCAAATTCATAATAAGTGATTTCCAGTTTAAGTTTAGAATTTAACCATTTTAAAGTAATCCTCAAATCAACAATTATCAAAAGTTCCCAAAAATATTCTAACCCCTTATAGTTATTTAAAGTATTTATATTTTTCTTTATGACACACACCAAACCGTTCCCTAAAGAATCTTAAAATCAATCATTTTAATTGTATTATCAATTATCACTTCTATAAAATCCTTCATAGGACATGATCTCACTGCCATCAGCGCTAATGACAATGTATCAAGTCTCGTCATTACTTTTCAAATCTAAGTTAAAAATTATTTTTACTTACAGACCTCAACAGACTGAATTAAGAATCAACTTCTTCATTAACTTCTTTATCACTTCGATTATTCATTCACTTCTGGTTGGTAAAGTCTCAACATTCCTAAACACAAATTAACAAGTTTTCTCTTTCATCTTCAAAGTAGATCTGAGATTGTTCTGTTGTCAAGCCTGTCACTCCAAACCAGTCAGCGTATCAAATCATTTACAATCAGAATATAATGTAGCAATACTTATCCTAAAAATTATCCCAATTCAATGATACTACATTTTCAACCATATATCTTCTTCCTCTCCTTTTATCCCTGTTTTCTTTCCAAAAGTAGCAGATAAAAGGATAGTTTACTTCCCGTTTTTTAAACTATTTCATTTCACTTAAATTTCCTAACTCCCTACATTACACCGTCTCACAGTTATGACTGTTCAGAATCTCTTCTACTAGAGAATTATACTTCCCAATCAAAAATAAAAAATCTCAAAATCTTCTCTACAGAGAATTCCCCTTTTCTATTTTAAATCAGAGCTTTCAATGCTTTTAATTAACGGACAAGAAAATGTCAAGAAAACAATATCATGCAAGAAAAGGAGGATTTTCTTCAGCTGCAAACATCCTCATGGGATCAGTCAATGTATTGGGTTTGGCCTGTTTCGCAAAACATGACCCATGAGTGGCTTCGTCGTATTCCACACTCATTTTGTTACAGTTTTTATCACAGCAGCTTTTTAACCCAAGAAATGAAAACGTCCACAGACGTTTCTCAGCACAGCGGCTGTAAATTAGGAAAGTAAAAGAAGAAAAATGCAACGTTCAAAGACGCTGTAAGTTTGATATCAAAGGAAATATAAAAGGAGAACGTAACATTCACAGAAGCTACGTTTTTTCAAGGGAATATGGAAAGAAAAGAAAAACGTAACATTAAAGATGTTATACGTTTTAGTTCAAGAGAATTTGTTTTATCAACGCCCTTTCTGCGTTTTAGTCCAGGGATTCACCTAAAAAAGGACAAGATTGTAGGTTTTTTCCTCAGCTCAGCAGGCTGCACCCAAAATTCCACTTCAAACAACAGATTAATTTCAACTTCATAGAAAATTAACTTCTTAACAACACAAAATCAAGCTATTATCACAATACAAAGCAAAACAAAACTAACCAAAACAAAAATGACGTCTTTAACTAACCTAGTTCAAACTCAGAGTCCCACTCTGGGCTCTTTTGGTTTTAATCACCAGGGACTCCAACCCTTTCGGTTCTTCTAGATATTGATAAAACTCAATACTCCGGCCCCAGCCAGAGGAGAACGCAGGTTCCTAACCTTTTTTTTTTTTATAAAGACTCAACCTAGTTTGAACTTGGAGTCTAACTCCTTGGGTTCTTTAGGAGCTGATCAGACTCCAAGGCCTCCAACCTTTTTCGGTTCTTCAAGTTATTGATACAACTCAATACTCCGGGCCCAGCCCGAGGAGAACGCAGGTTCCAAACCTTAAAGGCATTGATTCCCAATCAATATTAGGCGTCTTAAGCCTAAGCCTTTATTAAAATATTTGTTTCATTTCTATTTTTATTTTTTTATTTATCTATTTTTTTTATTTTTTTTCTTCCAGATGTGTCTGCTTTTCTATGATCGTGAAAGTAGTCACAACCCTTATTGATTTAATCTTAACATTTTATGATCATGTTTAATTCAATGAACAAGTTGGGTTCATACAACTTGTTCATTGCATCAACAATGATCCTTATTTTTTTAACTTTTTAATTTTAACAGCTTATGATCATTTCCTATTCAATGAACAAGTTGTTTGTGTCGACCCCCTCAGGTTCGTACAACTTGCTTCATTAAATCAAAAAACGACCCTTATTTTTTACTTGATAAATTTAAAATCAAAAGCAGCACATCTGACCTTTTTCCTTACACATATTTAACAACAACAACAAAATGTAACAATCAACCTCTGGTATTTCCGAACAATCAAACACACCCTGCTCTATACTTATTTAAATTTAAATTTATCTTGATCTCAGCCACGAAACTTGGATCTGGACTCAAAAGAAGACTTCTAATCAATAAAGTGGTGTCTTCTTACCGTTTTATGCTGCGCAGCTTGTAATTTTTGAGTCCAGGAATCCAGGCCCCGTCACCTCAACCGGAGTCGTCTTTTCCTCCTTGGATCACGTCGAGGGTCCACCAATTTAAAGGAACTCAAATCTCTTTCCTGTCTAATGAGTTCTGCGCATTCGTTTGATCCAAGGAAGAGTGACATTTTAGAATTAAAACAGTCAATTTATTAATAACAAAGTATGATTACCAAAGTAGGCCATACAAGACCTCAAATACAACAGTTAAACAAAGAAATGCAAATGATTCAAATTGTTCAGAAATACCACAGTTCCAGCGCTTGGTCCAGTCTCTGTCAGTCATCCTGGCTCACCCAGGTCCTCCCAGAGAGTGGCCCTTAATCTTTAGATCGTCTCGTCTTTTAAAGCCCTCAAAACACTCAAGACACTCCCATCATAAGTTAAGTTCCCCAAATCTGACTCCATAATGAACAACATATGTTGTTTGATCTGATCACTAATCTAAACAAAGAATCTCCTGACCTCCTTCACACCTGTTATCTCCAACCAGGTTCGAGGGCCCTAAATTCCGTGTCTTGATACTTCAAAAGTCGGGAACATCCTTGTCTAAACAATCACAACATTTGTTACCGTGGCTTTATCCTTCCTCCCCCAATACATACAGTATGTTATCTTCACAGTCACCTTTAAGCCATGTCACCAAGGGCCATAAAAGTTAAGACACAGTTGGCCAGAGCCCCTGAGCCCTGAAACTTCATAACCCCTGCTGTGAGGAAGGGAGCGGTCGTAAAACACAACACAGGATGTTTAAGATCTGAATGAGAGATGACATTATCAATGTTTAACAGTTGATTACACAAAGGACATACATTCAACTCATCAATGGATACACCTATAGGAAAGTAATTTAGAATATGTCTTCAGTTTACTCCGGGCACTCCTGTTTCCTCCCACAGTCCAAAAACATACAGAGGTTGATTGAGAACTTGGGGAAATTATCCATAGGTATGAGTGTGTGTGTCAGGGGTTGTCTGTTTTTTTGTGTCCTGCAACAGACTGGCATCCTTTCCAGGGTGTCCCCCGCCTCTCGCCCAATGAAACTAGGATAAACTCCAGTCTCCCTGCGACTCCCATAAGGGATAAAAGGGTAGAAAATGAATGAAAATGAATAATTTCAACAATTCAATATTGTGATGGCGCTGATATTCTTCTATATTTCTACAATAAGACAATATTTATATAGATATTTGTGTTTTTAGAAGTAGTTAACTAGCCCTGTGTGTGTTTATCGCTGTCATTCTGCTATTGAAAAGTATTTTGGTGAAAGTTGACTTGTTGATTTTCATTTCCTTGACCTGGAAGACTGTGGCGAGTGTCGCAGCCCGTTGTCTTATAGACGCGGCAGCGAAGGTAACACGCTTTGTTCGTCGACGTCACACGTGTCCCAGTAGTCGCTAGATCCATCCCATCGTCACATGGGTAACCAATGGCGAGAGAGGCTCGTAACGGACTCCGGTCAGAGACCCTTCTACGAAAACCGTCTCCGCCGTTGCCCATGTGAGAAAGAGTCGAACGCTCGCCATCAATGTCTGGACATTGATGTTCCGTTTCGCTGGTCGAGCACATGCTTGTGTCGATGTGTCCAGTAGGTCGTCGTGAGCTGATGGACGACAAAAGTGTGATTTAGGAGTTTGTATCGTCAAGAGTCTGGAGATACGCGTCACCGAACAGTGGCAACGATACAATATATCGTGATAGTGTAGTATCAAGTATATATGTGTAGTATTGTCCAGTACTTGACTCTGGTGTTGTAGTATTTACAGACCACATGACTTGATGAAGTCGTAACTGCTTTCATTTGTTTTTCAAACCAAAATATGTCCAAACATCAGCTTTAAAAGCTGCTGGAGTCACTGCATCCTCTCGTCCTCAGTCATCAGGATTTGTTTGTTACTTTAGCTGCAGAGAACGTAGTGGTCCGAGGTTTAGTTTCAACTAAAAAGAATGAACAAACAATATTTGCATGTTAATTGTAAATAGATTTAAAAATAATAATATAAATTAATATTGAAATATAAACTATGAAATTATTATATTCAAAAGAAAATACGATCAGAAAGCCAAAAATATATATTTTTTTAATATTTTTTGAGTTTGACGAAGTCGTAACTGCTTTCATTTGTTTTCAAACCAAAATTTGTCCAAACATCGGCTTTAAAAGCTGATGGACTCTCACTGTATCCTCTCGTCCTCAGTCATCACCGGAATATCATTGTTGCTTTTAGTTGCGAATGATATAATGACCGCTGCCATCTAGTGTCCGTAAGTTTAATTGCAACACAAAAATGCACAAAAGTTGTGAATATTTGAACATTAATTGTAAGTAAATTAATCAAATTGTTTTATTTTATAATAATAATAATAATGTCTATTTATATAGCGCCTTTCTAGACCAGGGTCACAACACACTTTATTAAATATAGACCATAATAGAACTTTAATAAAAATATAATTAAAAATTATTATAGATTATCATCAAATTATGTCCCAATATTCAAGTGTATCAACATTTTGATGTCACCTCTGCT
This sequence comes from Callionymus lyra, assembly GCF_982586985.1. NCBI lineage: Eukaryota > Metazoa > Chordata > Actinopteri > Syngnathiformes > Callionymidae > Callionymus > Callionymus lyra. Next base: position 5,296,656 of record NC_141831.1, on the reverse strand, counting down.
GTGATTTGATCTTAGTTTCACAAGTGTACACATGGTTGCCGTGGATACGATCAGTAAGCAGGTGAACTCCAGGGATGGTTTGCTTTGGCTGCTCATGACTTCCTCCGTCTTTGTCGCCTTCTTAAAAAAACGGTTTTGTCCGGCGACGATCTCTCGAGTCTCTAGTCTGACATTATAAATATTTCTGGCCCTTCTTTGTGCTGCGAAGGATCCAAGAGTCCGGGTCCGTCACGACCCGAGTCTGCTGCCGGTGAGTGACGAGCCCCGAGAAAATCCTTGACTCTCATGTGATCTTGAATGAATGATGTAACGTGGGTTGGATTATCCCAAAGTGTGTGTGTGTGTGTGTGTGTGTGTGTGTGTGTGTGTGTGTGTGTGTGTGTGTGTGTGTGTGTGTGTGTGTGTGTGTGTGTGTGTGTGTGTGTGTGTGTGTGTGTGTGTGTGTGTGTGTGTGTGTGTGTGTGTGTGGGTGGGTGTGTGGGTGTGTGTGTGTGTGTGTGTGTGTGTGTGTGAGTCATAATCCCCTGTTGTGTGTTCACCTCGACACAGATGGTTCGCTCACCGTTAGCCACGTTAGCTCTGATGCTAATGCTCACCATCATGTCATGTGACTGACGGTTGAATAACTCAAAACTGTCCCTCACAGGTCGAGCAGCTGGACCTCCAGGACCTGCAGGGGCCCCCAGACCTGTGAGTCCTTCTTACTCTGAAAGGATTTCATAAAACTGTTACATAAAAACTTTGGAGAATCATACGTTTCTTCTGGATATAGTTTGATGGATTGATAAAGAAAAGTATTAAAATAAACTCACTATCTATTTACAATCTATGACAGTTTTAGGTCCAATTAAAGATTTGTTTTATGATAATATTAAAGTTGTATTTACTGTATTATGTTTATTACAAGATCAAAGTGGTATATTACATTTGACATGAGATTCAAGTTATACTACGTTATCCTGTTGTAAATGTAATGTATGTTATTAAAATATTAAATTTGTATTTATTACATTTTTACTAGATTAAAGTTGTTTATAGTATGATAATTACAAGATCAGAGTTATACTATTTTATGTTGTAGTAAATGAAATGTATATTGTTACGTATATCATATTATAGTTAAGTATACGTTATAATGTTGTGTCTAATTGTGTATAATGTTGTATCTTGTCATTACAAGATTAAAGTTGTATACATTACATTTTTAACAGTAAAGTCTTATATTATATTCATAAAAAGAATAAATATATACTGTATATTATTACAGGATTAAAGTTAAAGGAATAAAGTTGTACATATTGCATTTAATGCAAGAGTTAAATTATTAAAGTTAAAATATTATATTAATAAATATTACATTCATCATCACTACATTAAAGTCATATACTGTATGTTGCGATTATTAATTATTAATTATTATTATTTATTAGTTAAAGTTAAGATTCAAATGTAACAAAGGTGTTCGCTAGGGGGCAGTATTGTTGTCATTATGATGGTGAGGGAGAAGAAGACATGGAAAGAATATTAAATATATTATGTTTACATATGCGTTAGAAATAATAATAATAAAATAAAATAAATAAAAATTGGATACATCTGCATGTTTAGTAAAAATAGTCATTAATAAATAAACCATCTTGTGTTTATGACTAATTTATTTATTTTGCCTGAACATTGTTGACTCGTTTGTTTCCCGTCTGGACAGAACATTCCCCCCCGAGCCGGTGTCATCAGCATGCCTCCTCAGTCTCGCCCTCACCCCGGAGCCCCCAGACCCATCCAGGAAGTCCACCCCGGGGCCCCCCGCCCCGCCACGGACACGCACCCGGGGGCCCCTCGGCCCATCCCCGCCAAACCAGCCGACGGTGAGAAGCTTGTTTCTAGTGTGTCGCCCCTCAATACTCAAGTTGGTTTTTCTCAGGACCCCCCGTGACCGCCGCTCCTCCTGCTGGTCCCGTGATGAGGCCTCAGGCTCCCGCCCAGACCGTGGCCCCAGCGGCCCCTCTGCCGGCGCCGATGCAGCCCACGATGGCGGCTCCTCTCCAGCCTCACCCCGCCGCCGCCGCCGCCCCTCCTCCGGGTCTGGCCTCCCCTAAACCTCCGCCGCGCTCCCGGTCCTCTCACGCTCTGCCGCCCGACGCCGCCAAGTCCGAGGGCGCCGCTCAGGTAAGTGTCTTCGATCCACCTCCTCCTCCTTCTTCTTCTTCTGCTTCTTCTTCTTCTCCCGTGACTCCTCGACGGGTTGATTCTCCAGTGAACTGCTTCTCTCTTGTCTGACGTTCATGTCTTCCTGCTCTTCTCTTCCTCACACTCTCTCGCTCGCAAGCCGGAGAAGCCGTCAGGGTGAAAGGTACTTGAAACCAAAGCCACTTCGTCTTCACCCTCCTGCACCGTCGGTCGTAGATGTTTCACCTCCAGCACCTCCATGTTTCCTTCTTTCTCCTCCGTCTGTAGTTCACTTGTATTCAAGTGTCTCCTTTTTTCTACTCTTGGATTCATTCAATCGATCACTACTGGGAAAAAAGGTGTCCCCGTCACTCGTCCTTCCACGTGTGTGTGTCGTGCACATGTGTGTGTCGTGCACATGTGTGTGTCGTGCACATGTGTGTGTCGTGCACACCTGTGTGTCGTGCACATGTGTAACGATGCTTCATTTGTGTTCATGTGTTTTTGTTTGATCAAAGTTTTGTTCTTAGTCGACCGAGTGATTCCCTGTGGAGCTTCTCCCTTGACTTTGTTGTCAATATCAGGCTTTTACTCCAGCGTAGTGGAGCGTAACTACACAACACAACACAACACAACACAACACAACACAACACAACACAACACAACAGGACTTTATGTTTCGTCCGCTGTGAGGTGGAAATGTAATGTACAGAAGCAGATCTCCAGAGGGATAAATGAATCTGATCTAATGTAGCCACGAGCACTTGTTGCTGTGAGTAGTCGTGGATCTTAGTTAAATGCTGATGGAATTTACTATAATGCTGGTTTACTATTGTTGACTAAATTGAGACTAAAGTACTGACTAAAATCAGAATAAAATAATAACTAATATACTGACTATGTATAACTAAAATACTGACCAAGGTAAAACTAAAATACTGACCAAGGTAAGACTAAAATACTGACTAAAATCAGAATAAAATAATAACTAAAATACTGACTAAAATACTGGCCAAGGTAAAACTAAAATACTGACTAAAGTAAGACTAGAATATTGACTAAAGTAAGGCCAAAATACTGACTAAAGTAAGACTAGAATATTGACTAAAGTAAGAGTAAAATACTGACTAAAGTAAGACTATAATATTGAGTAAAGTAAGACTAAAATACTGACCAAGGTAAGACTACAATTCTGACTAAAATACTGACTTAAATAAGAATAAAATACTGACTAAAATGGTACTAAAATACTGACTTGAATAAGACTAAAATACTGACTTAAATAAGACTAAAATACTGGCTTGAATAAGACTAAAATACTGACTTGAATAAGACTAAAATACTGACTTAAATGAGACTAAAATACTGACTTAAATGAGACTAAAATACTGACTTAAATGAGACTAAAATACTGACTTGAATAAGACTAAAACACTGACTTAAATGACACTAAAATAAGACTAAAATAATACTAGAATACTGACAAATTTGGCCCCAGAATGCAATCAATCAAAGGTGTTCTCCAGGTTCTTAATATCAAAGTCGTCCGAGGGTCTCCTCTATGCTGTGAAAAAAAGGGCGGGGGCTCCACAGGGTAACTTTTCCACCTGCAGCTCAACATCCATTCCTGATCCATCCATCACGGTCGACTCTATGTTCTCCTCCTCATGTTCCTCCTCTTTCTTCGCAGACGAACGGACTGAACGGAGTCAGAGAAGCACAAAGAAAGTTCAACCCCTTCGACACGACCGACTCCTCCTCATCCTCCCCCTGGCAGACCACCCAGTCCCTGACCCGAGGCTCCTCCCTGAGGGCGCCGCCCCCCGCCCCCAGCTCCACCTGGTCCTCCAGGACCCTCCCGCCCTCCGTCCAGCCGTCCGCCCTCGCCGACCTCCAGGCCCTGGAGTCTTCCTCCTCCTCGTCCTCGCTGTCCACGCCGTCGCCCGTCACCTCCTGCCTGCTGCCGCCGCCGCCCTCCTCCCTGTGCAGGAGTCGCTCGCAGGAGGCGCTCCGGGCCTCGCCCTTCCAGGCGGAGCCGCTCCCCGCCCGACCCAGCAGCACCAACCCGTTCACCGCCGAGCCCAACGCCGGCGCCAGGAACCTCCAGAGGAGCCTGACCGTCACGCAGCCCCTCGTCCCGCTGCCGGCCCGGCCCGCCCGGCCCGCCCTGGCACCCCAACGGTCTCTGTTCGATCCCCTGACCCCGCACCCCCCCGACCCCTTCAGCCCCACCTCCCATCTACCTGTCGCCCCCCTGCCCCTGCCTCGTACACAGCCCGCCGCCCACACCAAGCAGTGGGTCACGTTCGACGACGATCTCGACTTCCTACCCAAGACCATAACACCCCCACAAAACCCACCCGTCAAAGCCACCTTCGAGCCGGACTGGTTATCCTCGGACCCCGTCCCCCCGCCCCTCCCCTCAAGAACTGCTCACCCCAAACCCCCAGAAGGCTCCGCCAGCCTCTTCCCCTGGGAGTCCACAGAAAGATAGGACCATATATATATATATATATATAGATGGTATATGACACTGGTGTACATGTGTGTGTATAAAAGAGTATTTAAGATCAGGTTTAGAAGAAAAAAAATCCCCCAAAAACACTTATTTTTTGAGGCAACAAACCGGTGCCTACATCACATACAATATTAATCATGTCGTGTGTTACTGCCTGTGCAATAGGGCGTCAGTGTTGGGTTCACCTCCACAAATATCACTGTTTTGATCGACAGCCAATCACAGCCCCCTGTTTTTTCAAACTCCCCTCTGATTGGCTGCTCCCAGACTATGCACTGAAGAGTCTGACGTTTCTGCAAAAAAAACTACTAGTTTTTTTTTTCTTCTGTTACCGAATGTATTTTCTGTTGCACATTTATTCCAGCGTCGGTCCTTATCAGACGCCGTACATAGTTCCTTATGTATCGACGTATATCTTCCTCGGTCATCGTTGGTTTGCACAGACTGATCTGCACTGAGACGCCAGCATTCTGTTCATTCAAAGAAGGTTTTTTTCGCCGTCGTTTATCCAAACTATTGTAAATAATATGCGAGCGAACGCAAAAGGGCGATGATGTCGTCGAAGGTGACGTGACGTGTCTTGTTTGTCGTCTTATATCTCACAGAAAATGCTCTTAATCTCCACCATATCCACGTCATGACTGTAACTTTCTTTTTTTTTACTTGTTCAAATACGAGTTTCATCGGGAGCTACTTGAAAAAAAAAGAAAAAGATCCGAACCATATATTCCTGCCGTGGCGTGACGTGTTTAGACGGGTGACTGAAAGTCGATGTTACAATAACCATTCCTAACGTATGCGAGGTGTCGTGAGTCAGTGTTTGAAACTGTTAAGAAAGTGGCTGCGGACTCTTTTTTTTTTTCTACGCTCACTATTCCAACGGTATATCTTCCTCGCGCGCAGTAGCTAAAGAGCCGGCGTCCGTTTTTGCCTTCTTCGCTTTCATCACCTCTTGGAAAAAAAAAAGTGGCATTTAAATGTGTTCCGTGCGTGACGTAGCTGCATCAGTATCAGTAGGCGAGTTAGTCGGCCGCGCTTCCTGTCATGAAGAGATATCGTGTGTGGGTTCTACTCCCCTCGTGAGCGACCGCCGTGTCCCTTTTACGACTATTACCCCCCCCTCATAGTGAATAAGTGTATTAAAAACAAGTGTATTCAAGAGAAACGTGACGCAGACGCTCACGTTGATATACGAAATGTTACATATTTTAAGTGCAGCGACTGCACATTTTTCCGTACGAGTCTGTTCGTGTCGTATGTATGCAAAATAAAAGGTGTTAAAGATGGTTGTTTGGGTCACAGATTTTTAACTTTCATAACTTTAAAGAAACTAAAAAGTGATTACATTAGCCTGCTAGCTTAAAAAAAGAGTTAACAAAAATGTGTTATCTTGTCTTTTAAAGTTGTTTTAGGGTTGCTATGGACGGTTGGTAGCGGTTGAAAATATCAGAAATGCCGCTGGTACTGGTAACAATTTAATTGTTGAGTTACGGAAGTTGTTTTATTCTTTTTAGTCGAAGCTAGTCGCAAAAAAAAGAAGGAGATAAATGCTATTTTTCGTAAATAACTAGTAAAACGCTGAACCAGAACTTAATTTTTATAAGGTAATACCAACATTTTATTTGATTCGCACTAAGCATCACTAGACTGTGATTTTTGATATGAAAGTATTTGTTTTTAAAGCTTTTAAACGACAACAATATAAGATAACCTTTGACCTTAGCAACTAAAAGTTATTAAATTAGCCTGCTAGCTTAAAAAGAGAAACTAATAAGTGTTTAAATTACAGCAGGACATCATAAAAGACAGAATTACAATCAAATAAATCAACTTTAGTTTGACTGTAGAGACGAAAAGTATTTTTATTGTTCGTTCAAAGTGTGTTGTTATGGTTGCTAGGGAAGCTCGGCAGCGGCCGAATGGATCCGAAATGCCGCGAAGCTGACGTCACTGATGGGCCGAAGTAGGTATAATTGTTTTTGGTTTTATTTATTTTCACGCCAATATAATTATTGAAATATGTTTGTTAATTAATTGATTTTAATGAATTTTAATTGATGAAATAACGAACAATGTTAAGTAAATAAACGCTGTAAACGCTAGTTCAGTGTTTTTTTAGTTATCGAGTATTTTGACAGGTAATTACAAAACCAAATTCGGAATTAGACTTTAAAAGCCTAAAAACATTTATATTTTTGTAGCTAACAATAAACAATTTAAAGATTCGATTTTAAGATTAAAAAAATAAATAAAACTACTCACCGTTAGGTGGCGGTAGTTCCCCCATAAGCCTCCGCGCTGTGCTATATTTAAGAAAGAGAAGAAGAATCAACACCACTGGCGGTTCGACTTCTTCGCTATTTTAATATAATTCTAAATGTTTACGGTGTTTGAAAACAGGTGAGATTTAATGTTTTTCTTTTGTAGTTTTCTCTGTGAAAATGTTTAAATGTTAGCTAATAAACAACGAGATTATTTTACGATTATAAAAGTTTATCGACAGTAGTTTCTAGAATGTGTTAGATTCCGTTGTCATGGTTACTCAGTTGACTCTGGTCAGTCGTCCACAGACTCGAGGTATCAACGGAACCAGGTTCGTGTTTCGATGGATGTTTTTGTTAAACCTTTTCTTTCTCCAGGAGGTGACGATGGTGCAGCTGCACGTCAAGCGCGGGGACGAGAGTCAGTTTCTGTTCGACACGAGCGTCGACGTCACGCTGGAGGTTCTGATCCAAAGCATCACGAGCGTCTACAACATGAGGCTCAAGGTGGACCGAGTGTGTGGAGGTGAGGTTCTGAAGCACATCTGATGCTCATTCATTTATGTAGAAGTGGGTTTTTTACCAGGAAAAAAGAACAAACAAAAACGAAAACATGAATAAAAGCGAATTCTTAAATAAAACTTTAGTGTTAAGATAACTTAGCCTAAAGTAAAAGTTAATAAAAAATAATGTGTGTCTTGTAAACTAAAGTAAAATGTCAAGGACAATGTTTTGCATGAAACACTGAATAAATAAACAAATTAACTGTTAATAATGTTTCAATAATTTATTTTATTTACCATATATTTGTTATGTTTTTACATTTTTATTACTAAAACATGTCTAATCATATAAATAACAACAATAGTGAAAGGTTTGTGTAAAAAAATATATATCATTTGAACAAAATCAATCAATGTTTATCAACTTGTTGTTCTTGGTTAAAAAAAAAGACTTTAATTCTGATTGTTCAAAATAAGTTTTGAGCTTTTTTTCTTAGTGATGTGTTGATGAAGCTTCGTGAAGCAGTGTCTTTATTTTCCACTAGATGTCACTCTTTGCTCCATAATCATTAGCGTTGAACAAGTATGCTATTGAAACCCCCACATGAAAAGCGCTATATAAATAAATATTACTTACTTACTTAAATGGTTTTGAAGCTGAGGGCGCCCCCTACTGTCCTCTGAAAGATATGACACTGCTACTATTTTATGTTGTAGTAAATGAAATGTTTATTGTTAAATATCATATTATAAGTTATAAAGTTGTGTACCATTACAAGATTAAAGTTGCATATTTTTCATTTTTTACAGTAAAGTCTTATATATTATATTTTATCAATGTTTCTCAACTTGTTGTTCTTGGTTAAAAAAATGACTTTAATTCTGATTGTTCAAAATAAGTTTTGACCCTTTTTTCTTAGTGATGTGTTGATGAAGCTTCGTGAAGCAGTGTCTTTATTTTCCACTAGATGTCACTCTTTGCTCCATAATCATTAGCGTTGAACAAGTATGCTATTGAAACCCCACATCGTTTTGAAGCTGAGGGCGCCCCCTACTGTCCTCTGAAAGATATGACACTGCTACTATTTTATGTTGTAGTAAATGAAATGTTTATTGTTAAATATTATATTATAAGTTATAAAGTTGTGTACCATTACAAGATTAAAGTTGTATATTTTCCATTTTTTACAGTAAAGTCTTATGTATTATATTTAATCAATGTTTCTCAACTTGTTGTTCCTGATAAAAAAATAAAATAAAAGACTTTAATTCTGATCGTTCGAAATAAGTTTTGACCCTTTTTTCTTTGTGATGTGTTGATGAAGCTTCGTGAAGCAGTGTCTTTATTTTCCACTAGATGTCACTCTTTGCTCCATAATCATTAGCGTTGAACAAGTATGCTATTGACACCCCACATCGTTTTGAAGCTGAGGGCGCCCCCTACTGTCCTCTGAAAGATATGACACTGCTTCATGAAGCTTCATCGACACATCACTAAGAAAAAGGGTCAAAACTTCTTTTTTTAGCCTCGCAAAAAGTCTTGACATCAAATAAGATGAAGATGTTATTAAGTGTGTGTGTGTGTGTGTGTGTGTGTGTGGTGTGTGTGTGTGTGTGTGTGTGTGTGTGTGTGTGTGTGTGTGTGTGTGTGTGTGTGTGTGTGTGTGTCTCACAGAGATGACAGAACTGGCGGAACACGGCGTCACTCTCCCACCCAACATGCAGGGTCTCACGGACGAGCAGGTCCTGGAGCTGAAGCTCCGAGACGAGTGGGAGGATCAGTGCGTCCCGAGTGGAGGATCTCAGTTCAACAAGGACCAGATCGGGAGGAGGAACGGACACGGTGAGAATCTGACGCTTCTTTATCAGAAGAATCTGATGAGTAACGATGCGGTATATAGTGATACTGTAGTAACAAGTAGTGATAGTAGTGTCATGTTGTTCAGAGGTCAGTAGGTGGCGCCACCGGTTTAAAAATGATGTTTCATTAGAACAGTTGTTCAAAACAAAGGGCAATAGTGCAGAGACGCCATCTAGTGGACTCTGAAGATAATGGCACTGTTTCACAAAGCATCATCAGACAATCTTTTTTTTTTTTAAGTATATATGTGTAGTATTGTCGAGTACTTGACTCTTGTGTTGTGATAGTGTTGTAACAAGTATATACTTGTAGTATTGTCCAGTACTTGACTCTGGTGTTGTGATAGTGTTGTAACAAGTATATACTTGTAGTATTGTCCAGTACTTGACTCTGGTGTTGTGATAGTGTAGTAACAAGTATATATGTGTAGTATTGTCCAGTACTTGACTCTGGTGTTGTGATAGTGTAGTAACAAGTATATATGTGTAGTATTGTCCAGTACTTGACTTTGGTGTTGTGTTAGTGTAGTAACAAGGATATATGTGTAGTATTGTCCAGTACTTGACTCTGGTGTTATGATAGTGTAGTAACAAGGATATATGTGTAGTATTGTCCAGTACTTGACTCTGGTGTTATGATAGTGTAGTAACAAGTATATATGTGTAGTATTGTCCAGTACTTGACTCTGGTGTTGTGATAGTGTAGTAACAAGTATATATGTGTAGTATTGTCCAGTACTTGACTCTGGTGTTGTGATAGTGTAGTAACAAGTATATATGTGTAGTATTGTCCAGTACTTGACTCTGGTGTTGTGATAGTGTAGTAACAAGTATATATGTGTAGTATTGTCCAGTACTTGACTCTGGTGTTGTAGTATTTACAGACCACATCACTCTTGATGAAGTCGTAACTACTTTCATTTGTTTTTAAACCAAAATATGTCCAAACATCAGCTTTAAAAACTGCTGAAGTCACTGTATCCTCTTGTCCTCAGTCATCTCCGGGGTATTGCAGGATTTCCTTGTGTATTTAGCTGCAGAGGACATTTTAACTGCTGCCATCTAGAGGCCAGAAGTTTAACTGCAACACAAAAATGATCAAACACCGTGAATATTTCAAATTTCAAGTCAATTCAATTGAAATGTCATGTTTATATTTTTGTTTGTTATTTGTTGTATAATTGTAGGAATACATAGTAATGTATATATATATATATAAAACTATATGCAATGTACATATATATTATGTTGTTGTTTTTTTAATTATACATCTACAGTATCATGGGGAAAATATTGTGATATTTCAGTGTCTTATTTATATTCTTTCTCAAATACCTTTATCTTGTTTTTATATTAAAAAAACTTATTTGAACTCAGAGAAACTCTTGTTTGTAAAACAACTTAATAATGAGAAATATTGTTTAAGCTGAAGTTGATTCAGCAGCAGAAGTTGTTTGTCAACAAAAAAAATGTGTGAAACGACTTCTTCTGGATTAAAAAACAACAACATTATGAAAGAAATAAAGTATTTTGTTCTTCTGCTGCAGCTCCGAACGACAAGATGAAGCGAGTGATCCTGAAGACGGTGGACGAGGCGAAGGCTCTGATCTCAAAAGTATGTGTTTGAGTCTCAAAAGTATGTGTTGATCGTGACTCGAGTCGACACGAAACTCACGATTGTGTGTTTTTTTTCTTCTCCAGAAACAGCTTCAAGCGAACGTCAGTTTGGACGCGGCGACGGCGAAGGAGGCTCTGGACCTGCTCCGCGGCGCCACCATGATCGTGTACCCCATGGGACTCCCGCCCCACGACCCCATCAGGATGGAGTTCGAGGACCGCGAGGACCTGTCGGGGACTCAGGTAACGTGAGGCTCCGTCGGCGATTTTTAAAAAAAAAAAGTTGTGTTGTAGTTTCACACTCCTGCCTCCAGGCGTCGCTGCAGGTGATGGCGGAGCACGAGTGTCAGCTGTGGTGGGCGAACAAAGAGATGGAGCGAGGGAAGAAACTGCAAGACTACATCGGCAAGAACGACAAGACCAAGCTGGTGGTCAAGATACAGAAGGTTTTTAAAAAAGGATTTCTATAGATATTTATTTATAACAACTCGTGGAAATAATGTGGAAGAAATATGGAAATAATTATGGAAAATAAATAGAAATAATGTGTTTAAGTCTAATATGTGCCTTTCTTTTTAATTAACACTAAAAACTAACAATTCGATGTTGAAAAGTAGATTTTTTTCTTTTTTTTAATGGAAACTTTTTGGTATTTTAAACATTTTATAATTGTATTATTGAAAATTTAGAGTTAATAACGTCTATGTTGAAAGATTGATTTTATTTAAAAATTTAAAAAAAACGTTTATTTTATTGATATATTGAAATTCTAATAATTAAAAAATAAAGATTTTAAATTCAATATATTTATATTAAATTTATTAAACCAACATTTTTATTGAAATTAAAATACTAGAAATAAATCAATATTCCATTTACATGTTTTTAATTTATTTTTGAATTAATTATCAAAAATAAAATATATTAATTAAAATAAAAATAAAAAATGTACATTTAATTATTCAAAAACAAAAAAATCAACCTTGTAAAATATAAATGATTGAATCATTTATTTTCAAATCTTGAAACTTTCAATACTTTTGTTGAAATGTTGCTTTAAAAAAGTTTTTATTGAATAATTTAATCCCATCATTTCTTTAGGTTTATTTTTTAAATACTTGGATTCAATCATTTACATCTTTAAAGGTTTATTTTATTTTTATTTGAATGATTGAATGTTAATTATTTAATATTTTTAAAATTAATAAAACTAATTCACTGATTTCAATTTTGGGATATTTCCATAAAAAAATCAAATCGATTGTTGATTTATTTATAGTCTTTTAAATTCAATATAAAAATGTTGGTTTAATACAGTTAATATAGAAAAAAATATATATTGAATTTAAAACTTTTTTTTTTAACTATTAGAATTTCAATATAAAACTGTGTAAAATATACATAATTAAAAAAAACATGTATTTATTTTCATTCATTTTTAAAATAAAATCAATCTTTCAACATAAACGTTATTAAATTTAAATTTTCAATAATAAAATTATTCAATGCTTTAAAAACAACCAAGTTTCCTTTTTTTTTTTTTTAAATCAACTTTTCGAAAATAAATAGTTTGTTTTTAGTGTTAATTAAAAAAAAGTCTATTCAACTTTTCAATATTCTTTTAACACTGATATATTTCCACATATTAGACTTAATTAAATCTGTATTACATGTTCATGTTCTGCTGCTGTTCCCGCTAGAAAGGACAGGGGGCGCCAGCGAGGGAACCTCTGGTCACGAGCGAGCAGCAGAAGAAGATGATGCTTCAACATCACAGGAGACAAGAAGAGCTGAAGGTGAGAAGCTTCTGAACACATGGAAAAACATCTCCACTGACGTCATGTTCTGCTTACCTTACCTTACCTTAGAAACTGGACGAGGCGGACGACGACACTTACCTGGACTCCACCTGGTCGGACGGTCAAGCTCTGAAGAGACAGTTCCAGGGTCTCGGGAACATCAAGTGGGGGCCGCGGTGAAAACACAACAGTTTACACTCATTTAGAAGCAACAACACAATAAAACCATTCATGGAAATTAAACTTGAATTGTTTCTTGTCTTTAGAATCAATGATGATAAATGTTGTTAAAGTAAATATATGGAAGATCAGGAGTTTTAAACTTTGTGAATGAATATGTAAATAAAACGAGGTCAGAATAATGTGGAAAAATATATGGAAATAATGAGAAAGAAGGGAAATTATGTGGAACGTTAACTGGAAATTATGTGAGAAAATTAATGAAATTACTGTGAATAAATATATGGAAATAATTAGAGAAAATAAATGCAAATAATGTTGGAAATAATTCTTAGAAATAATGTGGAAAATAAATGTAAATCATGTGAAAATAAATGGAATAATTCTTAGAAATAATGTGGAAAATAAATGGATCTAATGTTGGAAAATAAATGGAAAAAAATAGAGAAAATAAATTCAAATAATGTTGGAAATAACTAGAAAAAAATAAATGGAAATAATGTGGAAAATAAATGCAAATCATGTGAAAATAAATGGAATAATTCTTAGAAATAATGTGGAAAATAAATGGATCTAATGTTGGAAAATAAATGGAAAAAAATAGAGAAAATAAATTCAAATAAAGTTGGAAATAATTAGAAAAAAATAAATGGAAATAATGTGGAAAATAAATGCAAATCATGTGAAAATAAATGGAATAATTCTTAGAAATAATGTGGAAAATAAATGGATCTAATGTTGGAAAATAAATGGAAAAAAATAGAGAAAATAAATTCAAATAAAGTTGGAAATAATTAGAAAAAAATAAATGGAAATAATGTGGAAAATAAATGCAAATAATGTTGGAAATAATTAGAAAAAATAAATGGAAATAATGTGGGAAATAAGTGGAACCATTAAATGGAAATAATGTGGAAAATAAATGGAAATATTTAGAGAAAATAAATGGATCTAATGTTGGAAAATAAATGGAAAGAAAATAGAGAAAATAAATTCAAATAATGTTGGTAATAATTAGAAAAAATAAATGGAAATAATGTGGAAAATAAATGGAAATTAACAGGAAGTCAAAGATGCAAAATTGGTAGTTGAACTCATTATAAAGAGTAGACTAAAGTGATTAAAATTGTCGAGGACATATCTGGGAATTGAACCAGCAACCTGCAAAATCCAAAAATGCAGGCAACTTAGTCACTGAGCTAGAAATTGTGGAAGAAGATGATGGTGATAATAATAGAAGACAGAGAAGTCAACAAAAGTTTCATTAACATGAAGATGAATTATTGAAATAATAAAACTTGTTCAGCTTGTGCCGCCCCCTGCAGGATCACAAGAGAACACTCACTCAGGTCCTAGATAACAAGTCAACTGTGAAGGTGAAGGAAATAAATGGACTTGAACCCAGGTCATAAGAGGTCACGGATCTTAAAAAAGATCAATCACTGTAACCACTGGACCACGAAGGCTGAGCTGTTGCCACAGAAACTAAGTTATAAGACTCATATGACACTGAAGTTGAAGCGAAGTCAAATTTTGAGCATTGAATTGACGTCGAAAAGAAGACGCTCTCATGTCCTCTAGTGTTCATTGAAACAAAGGTGAATATAAAAGTGGTCAGGTATTAAATCCTGAAATATTTAGTAAACTGTTTGTACTTTGTGGTCTCAGTGAGTCACATTTATCTTCTTAATTCCACAAATAAATGCAAACATGAATAATGCAGAAGTTACTGCAGACACTGAACCAGCTGATGCCGTCGTCGGTGATGAAGGAACAAGAAACTTGAAGCACTGTGATATTCCTCCTTTTATTTCAAACAAACCTGTTCAATTAAATACAACAAAAACATTGAGATAAAAAATCATCACATGAATGATTCTACATGTTCATTATATCTCACACTGCTAACAGTACTTTGAGTACGAAATGTATATAATATATTATATATAGAAATATGTCAAATTCATAATTTATGTCGAACTATACCTAAATATATTAAAAAAAGTTAATAAAATTATTTTACGTTTTTTTTTTTTGCAGTTAGAAATGTTGTCTTTATTATATATATTTAGACTCGTAGGCTCCGCCCACTGAACTACCAACATTCATCCAATCAAATTCAATTTTGAATTAGACAAATTCATTCATTTATTTTTCTCTCATTGTAACTGACAAAATCACTGCATTCTTTTATTATAACCACTTTTATTTGCACGTTTTCATGACTAAAAGTAACGGAAAAATATGAAGTGATGATTGAAAACACATTCTTGATCAAACCAGTGTCACATCGACATCATTTCCACACAATCACAGATGTTTCGAGGGTTTAAAACTGATTTGACACCTTTTTTTTTTTAAATACACACACTTTCACGTCTAGACGTTCATAAGGCACGACGGCGGCGTCGAAGGTTGTTCTCTGGAGGTTCTTGAGTTGATCTCAGAAGACGGTGGCTTTCATGTCTTGGCTGAAAAAGGCTCCGAACTGCAGGTCTTTGGACATCAGCTCGTCCTCCACGTTCTAAGGTAAGGTAAGGTAAAACTTTATTGATCCCTCAGGAGGTCTCCTTCGGGAAATTGTTTTTTCCAGTAGCCAGCAATTTTTCATAAACAATAAAAAATAATACATAAAAAATAAAATAAGAAAAGAACATAAGAGAAAGAGAAAGATGACACAATCTAAGTCTAAAGATAAAGATAAAGAACATAGATCAAAGAAAAACAACAAAGACAAAGATACAAAGACTAACATGGAACAGAACATCCAGATACTTTCACTCCACTCCTGCCCCCAAACTCAGAATTGTACAATTGAATAGCCCGAGGGATGAATGAGTCCCTGAGTCTATTAGTGTTGCACCTGGGTAGGAGCATTCGTGCTCTCATTCTGCTTCTCTGCTCACTGATGATAGTGTTCAGAGGATGATGTCATCATCCATGATGGACAGTAGTTTGTTCAGTGATCTCCTCTCAGCAACTGTCACCAGTGAGTCCAGCTTCATTCCAACCACAGAGCCAGCCCTCCTGATCAACCTGTCCAACCTGTTGACCTCCTCTTGGACACATTTCCACCCCAACACACCACAGCATAGAACAGGACACTGGCCACCACAGACTGGTAGAACATGCAGAGGAGCTTCTTGCAGATGTTAAATGATCGAAGCCTCCTCAGAAAGTACAGTCTACTCTGAACCTTCTTATACACATGGTCTGTGTTGCAGGACCAGTTTACTGTCCAGCCACACACCGAGGTGCTTATAGTTGTCCACTATCTCCACCTCGTCGCCTCTGATGGACACTGGACGTGGCACTCTCCAGCGCCCACTTGTGTTCCACGATCTCCAGAGCCTCCCACTCGCTCTGACGCAACACGGGAGAGCAGAGACCTCTTTTTCTTTTTTTATACCAATTAACTACAGAACATGTGATCAGTAGAACGATCACAGCAACAATAATTCCAGCCACTTCTCCTATCCAATAATACTATGCAATATCTTTAATGAATCAATTCATGTACATTTATATCAAACCTGCTATTCCCTGCATGATGGGATCAGAAACACTAGAATTCTACTTTCTCGGTACGTTTTAGATTTACAACACATGGACATACAGTAGATCTGACTTAATTATTAAGGTCATGTATGTCATTAATCATTTTTCTACTTAATGACGACATCATTAAAAGTGTGAACTGCAGTCACACTACAACTCTGCAGCAACTCTTCAGAACTCTGCAGCGAGAATTCTGAGCCGCTCTAGTAGAAGAACTCACATTTCTCCGGTCCTTAAAACTCTTCACTGGCTTCCAGTTTCTTTCAGGATCAACTTTAAAATTCTGGTTCTTACTTTCAGATCTATTCATGGTCAGGCTCCTCCTTACATCACTGATCTGATCCAGCCTTACACCCCAACTCGGGCTCTGAGGTCTGTGGATCAGAATCTACTTATGGTTCCTCGCACACGACTCAGGACCAGAGGAGAGAAATCTTTTCAGGCTGTTGCTCCTAAGCTTTGGAACGATCTTCTCTCTCTTTGCGCTTTATGATCTACTGACTCCTTTAAGAAACATCTTAAGACGTTTCTATTTGTTCAGGCTTTTCCTTGAATTTCTCGAACTCCTGTGTTGTTCTCAGTATTATCTTGATCTTTAAAGTATATACTTTTTTGAGTATTGTTTTGATTGTTTAAGCGCTTTGTGACCCTGGTCTCGAAAAGCGCTATATAAATAAATATTACTTACTTACTTACAAGTTTATGTCCATAATCCTTAGATATTCTCTCCAAATGAGAACAATTTAACAGAAGAGTTTAACATTACCTTGGCTGTAGTCATGCTCTGTAGACAGAAGCTTCACCTGCACAGGTGATCTCATTAGCTCGTCCTGTCTCTCCACCTGCACGCAAAGCAACTTGTACTCTCTGCTGCCCTCTAGTGTTGCTAAAACTATTTATTATGTCCAATAAACAAACCTACAGAAAGACTTAACAGTGTGGGTCTTTCTTTTTATTTCAAGGGTCCCCATTTTGTCTCAAACATCAATATAGCTAATATTTAACACTAATTGGTAAATATCAAACATGTATGCTTCATTACAGTTGAAACAATTGTTCTCTGGTAACAAATATTTATCATTAAACATGTGTGTTCATGTATGATCCATGGCACTCATCATGATGGACAAATATGATGGAAAAACATTCTATTAGTGTCAGTACAGAACACGAGGTTGGAAATCAACGACGCATTTGCGCATGCGTTGTCCACCTACAAGGAGGTTTATAACGGTCAGACGCGGAAGAATCTACGAAACTATCACTGATAGATTCTCAAAAATCATCTGATATAAAATGATCTTTTCTCTCAAGGATAAGGATGCTGAAGGAGTGACGTCACAGTGTCCACTGTTGAAGGATAAGGATGTTGAGTGTCCAGCTGGAAGGAGCAGAGGTACATGTTGTGGTTTATTAAAGTCTCTTTTCATTTTATTGACATCGGTAAATGTAACGCTAAGTTTAAGTGAAGGTATCAAGACCTGTCGCCCTTCCCAGCTATCTTCTAAATAATCCACGGAGGAAAAATTCAGAAAAAAAAGTCTTATATAGATCCAGAGCGGTCCGTAATAGGAACAAAAAAACAAAACAGGCACTCGGGGCGAAGGCAGGGCACTTCTGGAGATCGGGGTCCCAACAGCAACTAAAACAAAAAGACAAAAGGACTCACTTGAGTAAATAAAAGTGCTGACAACGTCAGGAGTATCCAAAGGATTATCCAGTTCTGATTCAAAGGCGAGGAGCGAGATCGAAAGGACAGCCAACCTGGTCTGGAAACGCAATACTCTGGCGAGTTCTTCCGGGTAGAGACGCTCCTTATCAATGGGAAGAACCCGCCACTCCATCATCCCCAGCCGCGCACCTGCCAGCGTCTGTCACTCAAAACACAGGACACATGAAAACGGAAAACCACCTATAAAAAATAAAACAAAACAATATAAGCATGACACTTGTATGTTGATTCTATCAAATGTATTCTGCCTATTTTAAATGTTGACCTTTTTTCTTATAAGAGTAACTGTCAGGAGTCTTGATGTAAAACGTCACTCAAATTTGTCATTTATTTATTTCTCTCACAGGATTCAGAGTCAATGTTCATTGCACAGAATTTCCATCTCCGTCCTGCACTGTCTGTGATGATGGAACTTACATGGACAAATTGAACCGAGAGAAACATGGTTTCAAGTGTCTCGTCTGTACTGAAGGTAAAGTTTGTTCTTCACTAGAATGATGAGTTGGTCAGTATGTAGATGTGATGTAGAATTTGTTATTGACTAACAGGACTGAGAGAGATCAGATCCTGTACCTTCACAGCAAACACCAAGTGTGAACCTCTGGAGGGTTTTTTCTGTGTGGACGGCTCAGTGGACACATGTGTGGCAGCACAGCAACACTCCACATGTGAACCAGGACAGTTCATCATCAGAGCAGGCGAGTTTCACATCCAACATGTGAAATGCAAGAGTGCAGAAACTATAAGACACACACAATGTTCTTCACAGGAACGTCCTCCACAGACACTGAGTGTGGAATCTGCAGTGAAGGAACATTTTCAAATGGAACGTTCACGTCATGTCAGGATCACAAACAGTGAGTGAAGCTTCACAAATGTTTGCTCCAGATGTTTTCTTCTAAACTGTCTCCACTTGTCTTTGTAGATGTTCAACATATCTACGAGAAGGAACTATTTCTTCTGACTCTGTATGTCGAGAAGGTTTGACACCAGGAGAAGTGGCTGGAATTATTGTTGCTGTGATCGTTCTACTGATCACATGTTCTGTAGTTTATTGGTATAAAAAAAGAAAAAGAGGTAAAAAACAAATGCATTCATAAAAATCACATTATTATATTGATTTGTGTTTATCTGGAGTCATTTCCTTGAATTATTTTTCTCCTTAACAGATCGAAAAGAGTTCAAGAGAAGAAGGAAGGTATGTAAGAACGTTTTTTAGTCATTTATCAAAGTGATTTAATGTTTAAATGTAATGTTGATTAATTTTGCAAATGTCATCACTTGTACAATTAAAATTAATGTCAATTTTGGTTTAATATCTTCAGCACTGCAGTATTTGTGCATCAGAGAAACTATCATTATTTCTTATTAGGAGGTGGCAGTGGAAATGAATGAATGAATGTATGGTTTAAACGGAGCATCCGTGAGAATTTCAATTAGTTTGAGCTTTTTTTTTAATCTAAACTGACTTATTTTTTTCTTGTCTTAGATCAATTTATTCATCTGAGAATAAGTCCGATGAAGTCGAACATGTTCCACTGATGGTAGAACCCGGGGAAGACCCAGAACACACTGAAGAACCATGTTCCTCCACTGGGCTGGAAACACAGGGGGGTCCTCCAGAAAGAGCTGGACGATGTAACTGGGGAGAAGAAAGTATGGACCTCTCTGCTGAAGCTGCTGCCCCCGTGACAAGAATCCAGATAAACAGACCAGAGATAGCAGACGTTGAATATGAACTAATTGGACACGAGGATATTAAAGTAGATTGTTCAGTCATTCAATAGAATGTTTCAGTTTTATACAACATGAAAAATGTGTTCATAAATGATCTGTTCAGTGAACATAACATATTTCTGGCTGTTTTCATTTGCCTGTGTGTGTAGCTTAGTCTGTGATATAGAAAACAGTTTCTGTCAAAGCTTTCATTAATCTCATAAATGGCTGATCAGTTAAACATCAGCCAGGTTTGAGGATGTACTTCACTCCACAGCCGTCAGTGTTGCTTGTTCTTTCACTGCCCTTTATGTGAGGTCACCAAATTCAGACCAGCACAGATGGACAAAACCCAACAGCACATACAAAGCCACTTGAGAAAGGCAATCATCATGGAGGTGTGTACAGTATATCTTTAGTTAGTTCCTCGTATATTGCATCATAAAAGTCTAACCGTTTACATTTTTATGTTTGACAGACTATCCGATACACAGATGTGGGCTGCAGACCAGAACCTCACGTCCATTGTCCGTATTGTGCTGATACAGCTGTCATGGTTGCATGTTGCATGGATGTGTGTATCTTTAAAACATGTTGAATAACAGAAAAATGTATTCAGTATTCAGTGTGTGTTCAGTACTACAACTCCAATGGGCCTTTTCATACAACGCTAACAAACTCATCTGTTATCGTTGCCGTAAGATCACATCCAAAGTATGTCGTGGCAGCTGATGCGAAACAAGGTTTGGCAAAAACAAAAGTGTGGTGTTAGATTAAAATTATTATACACTATACGTATACGCCATACTTAAATTAACCCCTTGACGCCTGAATTTATTTGCAATTGTTCAAAAAAAATGTTTTATGTGTGCATGTCACATGAAACAAATGCGCGCACGCACACATAAAACAAATGCGCGCACGCACACATAAAACAAATGCGCGCATGCACACATAAAACAAATGCGCGCATGCACACATAAAACAAATGCGCGCACGCACACATAAAACAAATGCGCGCACGCACAGATAAAACAAATGCGCGCACGCACACATAAAACAAATGCGCGCACGCACACATAAAACAAATGCGCGCATGCACACATAAAACAAATGCGCGCATGCACACATAAAACAAATGCGCGCATGTCACATAAAACAAATGCGCGCACGCACACATAAAACAAATGCGCGCACGCACACACAAAACAAATGCACAAGAGCACACAAAACAAATGCGCGCGCACCGATAAAACAAATGCACACGCACACAACACACGCACGCACACATAAAACAAACGCGCACGCACACACACTCCCTACGACTAGTGCTGAGCAGAGTGGCTGCTGCGGGTTTGAAGCTGCACCCTGACAAGTGTCACTTCTTAAGGCGAGAGTTAGTGCGTGTGTGTGTCAATGTGCGTCAATGCGTGCGCGTGTGTCAATGTGCGTCAATGCGCGCGCGTGTGTCAATGTGCGTCAATGCTTGCGCGTGTCAATGTGCGTCAATGCGCGCGTGCGTGTCAATGTGTGTCAATGCGCGCGTGTGTCAATGTGCGTCAATGCTTGCGCGCGTGTCAATGTGCGTCAATGCGCGCGTGCGTGTCAATGTGCGTCAATGCGCCCGTGCGTGTCAATGCGTGTGTCAATATGCGCGCGCGTGTCAATGTGCGTCAATGCTTGCGCGCGTGTCAATGTGCGTCAATGCGCGCGTGCGTGTCAATGTGCGTCAATGCGCCCGTGCGTGTCAATGCGTGTGCGTGCGTCAATGCTTGCGAGTGTCAATGTGCGTCAATGCGCGCGCGTGTGTCAATGTGCGTCAATGCTTGCGCGCGTGTCAATGTGCGTCAATGCGCGCGTGCATGTCAATGTGCGTCAATGCGCGCGTGTGTGTCTATGTGCGTCAATGCGCGCGTGCGTGTCAATGTGCGTCAATGCGTGCGCGCGTGTCAATGTGCGTCAATGCGTGTGTGGTTATGCGTTTGTGTGCATGTCACACACGATGTGTGTGCGCATGTGTCAGTGTGTGCGTGCGTGTGCGTGCGTGTGTGTTTTATGTGTGCATGTCACCGTGTGTGCGTGCGCGTTTGTTTTATTTGTGCGCGTGCCCATTTGTTTTGTGTGTGCGTGCGCGCGTTTGTTTTATGTGTGCGCGCGCGCATTTGTTTTATGTGTGCGCGTGCGTATTTATTTTATAGGTTTGTTTGTGATGTGTAGTTATGCGTTTGTGTGCATGCCACTGGTGTGTGTGCGCATGTGTCAGTGTGTGTGTGCGTGCGTGTCTGTGTTTTATGTGTGCATGTCACCGTGTGTGTGCGTGTGTCAGTGAAACACGCACACACACACGGTGACATGCACACAAACGCATAACTACACATCACAAACAAACCTATAAAATGAATAAAACAAATGCGCGCGCGCACACATAAAACAAATGCGCGCGCGCACACAAAACACACGGATGAATACACAGACATGCACGGCGCACGCACACATAAAACAAATGCGCGCATGTCACATAAAAAAATGCGCGCACGCACACATAAAACAAATGCGCGCACGCAACCATATGTCGCAAATTAGCGACAACAGGCATTGGAAGACCAAACAATAATAAAAACATATTTCCCATCTTAATACCTCAAGATAATGTTGAGGTTTTTGTTTCCAGAGCTATAGCTGCGGCAGCTAAACACGAAGCTGAGACTCCTGAAACTCCTCCAGAGAACCGCAGGTCGAGCAGCGACAGCGACGAGAAACCCGTCAATCAACCCAAAGCCTCGGGTCAGTTCAGGCGTCAGTACAGACAGAGGTCGCCCTCTAGTGGATGCGAGGAGGAGCGCGAGCGGAAGAAGGAGCGACACAAGCAGCGAGACTCCGAGCGAGACCGAAGCAGAGACCGAAGCAGAGACGAGAGACAACATGGCGGCAGGAGAGACGACCGAGACCGGAGGAGGGACAGGGAGGAGGACAAGCACCGACGGAGGACAAACACAGACGACAGACACCGGAGGAGAGAGAGGAGTCCCAGAGACCGGGATCGGGAAAGGAAGAGAAATATTGTTAGATTAAAATTGTTATATACGTTTACGCCATACTTAAATTAATGCTAAAAGATAATCAAATATAAAGTACAATTGACTCATTTGATTTAAGAGCGGGAAACCTTTGTCCAAAAACACTCACATTCAATCAACATTTCTCGCATACTTTTTACTGGTTTGAGCTCGAATCAGAATTAGGGTAAAAAAAACAAGAAGATCACCATTTGTCTGCCTGAATTCATACCTTAATTTGTAACGAAAGACATAACCAGCGAGACCCCAGAGGGAGGTAGCGAAAGACAGAAGACGAAGCTGGCGACACCCCAGGGGTGGGAGCAGAAAACAGGAAAACAACACCCACAACATGTGACTTCCGCCCGAAGAACATTTGAATAATTAGATTAACAACAACGGAATAGGAACTCTCTCAGCGGGGGATCGGTGACACAGTAAACTTTAAAGAACAATTTGGTCGGAAGAAGAAGACCTCCTGGGCGGGTAATTTGACTTAAATACAGCGAGCTTCCTACAGCTCGGGACCATTCTTTCTGGGACTGTCAATCTGTGAGTCGCTGGAAAAAGTGGTCCGGACTGTCAGTTCAATCAGGATGATCTTTATAACTACTTCTGGCCTCAAGGAGGTTTGGACGACCTGGGGAAACTGCAGCTTCCTCCCCAAGTCCACCCTCATCTCCCATGATGGTGCCGTCTACAGGAGGTGCTAGTGGTTTCTACCCTTCTCTGATGAACTGTACAGACGGTATTGGTCCCACATGTGCTTGACGCTTTTTCCGTCTCTCCTGCTCCAAGATGTCTGCCACTGCTGTGAGAACATTGTTATTGCGCCAACAATACCTCCCCTGGCTCAGAGCTGTCTTGCACCCAGCTAATATATATGCCATTGTTCCTCTCTCTCCACATAGCCTACACAGTGGATCCTCTCTTAAACCCCACCTCCGGAAGTTTGCTGGGGATGGAAGTGTGTCATAGACAGAGCAAAGCAGGAAAGAGATGCGGAAGGACTCCAGATCTCAGGCCAGGTTATCTTTGGCTTTGGCAAGTCCCACTTTGTCCAGGCTCCTTGTGCTCCAAGCTCAACGGCCATAGACCTTCTTCCTTCCTCCTCCAGCTGTGGGCCCTCAGTTTGGATCATGTCCCTTTTCTGCGTCGGATCTGCCTTTTCCCATTGCTGGAAATGAGTCGGTCTAAGACCCTTTCTCCCAATGCATGGGTTTCCAATGATGTCTTTCAGCTCTAGCAGGATTTCTGCCTGTCCCACCGTTGATTCAGCTGCCCACTTGCGTCCATATCTTGTAGTGACACCTGCCCCTCTAACTTTTTATAGTGGTACTGTTGTAACAAGTTGCAGAATTTACAGACCACATTACTCTTGACAAAGTCGTAACTGCTTTCATTTGTTTTCATCCAAAATATGTCCAAACATCAACTTTAAAAGCTCCACTGTATCCTCTAGTCCTCAGTCATTGCCGGGTTCTTGCGGGATTTAATTGTTACTTTAGCAGCGGAGGATGTATGACTGCTGCCATCTAGAGGCCAGGAGTTGAATAGCGGTATTAATATGTGCATGGTAATTGTAAATCTTGACTCAATCCTCTCATCCTCAGTCATGTCAGGATTTCATTGTTCCTTCCTTCATAGCTGCGGTAGACACAATTACTGCTGCCATCTTGTGGTCAAAAGTTGAATACAAAAATGAACAAACACTGAATGTTTGGATGTAAATTGTTCATTTTAAAAATCATTTATTCATTATTTAAACACTTTATTGGAATATAAACCATAAAAGAACTGTAATAATAAAACATGTTTTTTTGATCAAATATCGATGCAGTATCGTGAGAACGATATTAAAGTATATCAATATTTTTGTTCAACTTCTGTATAAAAACACACAAAAGGTTGTTCAGTTTCAAAACTTTATCAACATCGCAACACGACGTCTGTACCGAGACCTTCAGAGACGCTGGTTCTTCTGCTACATGGCGAAGATCTGCGAGAACTGGAAGAGAGAAGAAGTTATTCACAGCTGCAGCCGTCAATCATCAACTCATCTCACGTCAGTCCAGGTCATGGAGATCACGCCGTCCTCGGACTTCTCTTTAAAGATTTCTACGAGAGTGGACAAGAAGTTAGACAGTGGGATAAGGATCAGCTCCTCTAAATCGGAGATCCTTACGTGATCCTTTGTTCATGCGCAGCATGATCATGACGAAGCTCTGCAGGTCGCTGGAGGACCCGGGGGAGCGCCTGACCAGCAGCTTCATGAGGTTATCCTGGACCTCCCATCCTGCCGGGTCAGAACCATCAGCACATCATCAAGTTAAAGAATGTTTTCAGTCATAAACTAACCGACGGTGCTGAGCGCTAGCATTATCTCGTCGTCGGACAATAAGCCGTTGAAGTTCTTGTCCAGGCTCTTGAACAGGTCCTGGAGCAGAGAAGGTTCATTGAAGCCAAACAACCTGTAGTTCGACTCCCAGAGACGCCACGACCTCACCTTGTATTCATTGACCTTCCTCCAGAGGGCGTCGAAGTCTGCGAACGTCAGCATCAGCTTTTGTTTGGTCTTTGAACGTCAAGGTCGATACTTCGTTCAACCTCATGTTTGAAATAAATAAATATTTATCCTTTTAAAACAAAATGTATTCCTCACTTGTATCTTAAATAGGTTTATTAATTTTCAGATTTCTTATGAGAGTTCTTATGCGGTTGTTTTTCAAAGTATTTCTTCAAACATTGCTCTATGAAAAGGTAGATTTGAATTGATGTGATGTCGACATGAGCCAGAGATGAAAGGATACATCAAACATGTAGATCAGACTGTGGGCGTTGTCGAAGCTAAAGCCTGGAGTGAAAGACAAATGTGGTCATGATACAGACGATGATGTCATCATTGGTTCACTGACCAGCAGAGACGTGGTCATTCAGAAGCTTCATCAGCTGCAGAGAACTCAGAAGATCATCCTGTTATAAACCAAATATGGAATTATTCAAAGATGAACTTTTAAAGTGATTTAATGTTGAAGTGATGACTTGATGAATTGGTGAAGTGTTAAGTTATTAAATGTGGAAGAAAGAATGTGACGTGTCGCTGTTGTCATTTGGCTACCGTAATTCTAAAACTATGAAGCGCACTTGAAATGTTTAATGTCAACAGTGCGATTCTACCCCCGATTGTGCTTAAAGACCTCAAACCACTTTAAGGAGGTACGCGGTGACCATAAATCGGTAAAAAATGCTTCATTTATATTTTTTGAAGCTTGGATTGTTCACGCATCGCGGAAGTCAAGAGGCTCTAGCGGAGTAATACATGCTTAAAAGGTCCTGTAAAAGTGACTATATTGTATAATTTTGGGTGTTTCAACTCCATAATGTTGACATTGTTTTATGAATGAGTAAAATAAAGTCTGGATGTGCTATTTCGCTTGATCCTCTTTATAATCAGGTGCGCTTTTCTATAAAAATAGAATCTTTCCATCAGGACAGATTGAATGGCTACGACTCGGACAGTCACATAGACACAGAGAAGGCTCAGGCAAACCACCTTGATGGGGGAGGTACCGGAAGTAAAATGCAGTTGCGGAAGGATATACAAATGTACAAGAGGGCTCAAAATACACCAGAGCAAGTCCAAGTGTGGGGAGGGACAGAAGCACACCGCTCAGATGTTTCATCTGGTGAGACGCAGGAGAATTCTAGGCAGGAAGCACACCACAGTCCTAGTGATCTCTGAGTGCCGGCAATCCCCCAAGATAACACAAGGAGAGCATCTAACACCACTCCTGAAAGCCCACCCAAACCAACGAGGGAAAGAATCAAGTGGCCAAAGTTGAGTGATGAAAACAACCGGTCCATGTTAGATGAAGATCTGGACAAGGTGCTTGGAGAGGTTCCAGCTGTATCAGCAGAAAGGAAGGTGGATTCACTGACAGCCATCACCTACAACATGGCAAAATAATGGTTTGTAACCGTGCCCAGATAAGAAAAGAAAGAAAGAAAGGACAACAGAAGAGAAAGTAAGATCAAACAACTCAGGAAGAAGATTGAGGCCCTGAGGAAGCAATTGAAACTGGCAAGTGCAGGAGAAAAGGAAGGAATAAAAGGAGCTGACAGCCAGCCTGCGTGAACAGCTCATCAAGATCAGCGGCGGAAGAAGTAGGAAGCTGTCCGAGCCCACTTTATAAAGGACCCCTACCACTTCACCAAATCACATCTTGGGAAGGCAAGGTCTGGGACTCTAACAAGTTCCAAATAGGAGGTGGAGCAGTCTTTGGAGGAGATATTTAGTGACCCTTCAAGAGACGTAGCCCTGGAAGGAAACCACAAGAAAATCACTAACATCAACCCACCTACTACACCCCTTAGCACAGAGTGTCCATCATGGAGAGAGGTTCAAGAGCTTGTCAAGCACGCAAGATCATCTTCTGCCCCAGGTCCCAGTGGTATACCGTGCAAAGTATACAAAAAATGCCACCAAGCTCCTCCGAAGGCTGTGGGAGCTTATGTGTGTGATCTGGCTTGACTTTGCGAGTGCATATGGGTCTATTACCCATAACTTGATCCAAGTGGCTTTGGACTACTACCACATCCCACATAACATCCAGGTCATGGTCACCAGCTACTTGAGCGACATCAAGCTACGATTCCAGTCTGCCAAGTTTAAAACAAAGTGGCAGCCAGAAGAGTAAGGCATAGTGACAGGATGCACAATCTTACACATTTTGTTCATCATGGGAATGGTCCTGATCATCTCAGCAGCGAGGGCTAAACACTGATGCAGGATGATAAGGGCATTCATGGATGACCTTACCGTGGTAACACCAACTCAGGTGCAGGCAAGATGGGTCCAGGCAGAACTGGATCGTATGGCCACCTGGGCAAAGATGGTCTTCAAGCCCAAGAAATCAAGGAGCCTGGTGATCCAAAAAGGCAAAACAACTGGAAGGTTCAAGTTAATTGTTAGGGATCCCTAACATCCAGGGAAACCCTATCAAATGCCTTGTAAAGTGGTATGATGATTCCCTGTCAGACAAGAACAGCATCTCCAACACCGTAAAACAAGTTGACAATTGGTTGTATAAGATTTACAAGTCTGGCCTGACTGGAAAATACAAGTGCTTGATCTACCAGCATAGCCTACTCCCAAGACTAATGTGGCCTCTCAACGTGTACGAGGTGCCCCTGTCATCAGTACCATTAGAAATGGGTGACGAAGTGATGAAGTGATGAAGTGATAAATTGATAAAGTGATGAAGTGATGAATGGATGAAGGTGTAGAAGGTGAAGACAAACCTGGTCTCTGTAGTGTTTGAAGATGATTCGTGCTGGACTCCCTTCTTCAGGCTCAGGTGTAACAGTTGGTGACTGGAAACACATACACAGAGAACGTTTGATGAAACAGAATGAAAGTGAGAAGTGAGAAAGAAAAGGATGGAGAGAAAGAAGAAGAAGATAAAGAGAGGAGGATACAGATGTGCTATGATGATAATAGCGTCATGGTTTACGTCTGGACAAGTCTCCTCCTCCTCATGGTCGTGGCCTCCATCATCAGGTCTATCAACAGGACAGGTTGAGATGACATCATCGGGTCAGACACGATGTCACGGCATCTCACCTGACTTCTGCCTCAGTCTTGCTGAAGATAGATAGGACGAAGCTGCAACTCATGTAGGGCACCTTGGTGGAGGGAACCACCATGTACTCGCCCGGGGCCAGGCTGTACTGCTCCATGATGTCACAAGAGTGCGAGTACGTCTGCGTCTCAATCAAAGGTCGGGTGTTGTCGAAGAAGTCCGACCCGAGACGCCTGCTGGACGACTGAGAGACACCGGGTCAGACCTGAACTACAGAGAGAGAAGGTTTGCTCACCCCGGCAGGAACCTGAGGAAGACAAGGAACAATAAGGATCAAATACTTCTTCCCCACTACAGTAGTTGATAGTACAAAATGGAAGTTCACAGAATATTTTGGAATTTTATTATTGAAATGATTTTTTTTAAAGCATTGAATTATTATTTTAGGATAATTCAATTTCTATATAAATGCTTAAGTAAATAAATAATTTAATTTACTATTTTTTTCAATAACCAGAAATGAAATGGTCTAAATTTTAAAAAAATTGCATTTTTTTTTCTCTTTTAACTTCATTATATAATTTTGGTATAATAGAATCACAAGACATTACCAACAGAGTACCGAGCTACTTGATTAAACTTTCAGCCAAACGTGCAGACGATGACGTTGTCACGACGGGGAAAGGAGAACCCTAGGCGCAGAGTAAAATGGCAGATACTTGGTTTTATTTAGTGGGGAAGGCAGAGGCAGAGTCAGACAGTCCAGGAATCGGCAACAAAAGGCAAAAGCAGGGGTTTAGCAAACTCTGCGTCAAGGGGCAAAAACATATTGTAAAACCACAAGAGGCAGGAATGGAGTCTTGGTCAGGACAAGGTAAGGAGACAGGGTAGGGATGCAGGAATAATCAGCGACAGGACTCTGGTTACAGGGAAATGGTGACGACAAGACAAAGGACGTGACTGAGAGTGGGGGCTTAAGAACACAGGAGAGCAATCAGCAGCAGCTGGGGGCGGAACTAACGAGACACGGCTGGGAACAATTACTACTCAGACAGGGGGAAGTAAGACTCGCACAGAC
Source organism: Callionymus lyra (assembly GCF_982586985.1). NCBI lineage: Eukaryota > Metazoa > Chordata > Actinopteri > Syngnathiformes > Callionymidae > Callionymus > Callionymus lyra. The sequence goes on along the minus strand of NC_141831.1, from coordinate 5,267,030 downwards.
GCAGAAGGGATCAGATTTCACAATAAAACAGGAAACAAAAGGAGGAACATGTAGACTCATGAAAGACGTGACAGCGTAGTACTCTTAGTTGTAGTTACACAAGTTGTTATAGTATCATTATTTGATATTCTTATTTGCAGTGTAATTAGTCTTTGTTTATAGTATTTTTTACTACATCTATTGAAAACAAATTTAATCTTTCAATGTACAAATGATTTAATCATATATATTTTTTTTAAATCAATGCTAAGAAACAACAACATTCTCATTAAAAAACAATCAAAGTTGCAACTTTAAAAGTAATAGTAAAACTAGTAGTAAACGTATTAGTAAAGGTAGTAGTAAAAGTAATAATAAAAGTAGTAGTAAAAGTAATGGTTAAAGTAGTAGTTAACGTAATAGTAAAATCAATAGTAAAAGTAGTCGTAATAGTAAACGTAGTAGTAGTAGTAATGGTCCTAACCTTGTACACGGCAGTTCCGATAGGGAAGAATCTGACTTCTTTTCGGCGCTGCTCCTCCGGGATCTGCATGAGAGAAACCACGATGTTGTTGTCGTCCGTCGCGTCCCTGGTGTCCTTGACAATGAGTCGGTACTGAGGGTTTTCGAAGTAGCTCGCTGGAACAACACACTGCAGGTGAGACGTGAACGTCACAAGCCTGTTGACCTCTGACCTACAGTCAAGGGGGCTCCCTCCAGCAGAGCGTCCTGCCACCCAGTCCCCGTCGTAGATCATGCACTGCCACTGGGCCTCCACGTCTCCGTCGATGAAGTTGGGGTTCTCACAGGCGGCCGTGACGATGCTGAAGTTTTTGTCAAAGTCCGACAGATCGATCCTGGAACACATAGAGTTGATCAACAGCGCCCCCTGTGTTCAGGAGCAGGAGCGCATCTAACGCTCAATGACATAGATAAAAGTTGAAATATAGACACATAAATAACGACTGATTCTGCTGACTCACCAGAACTCTCCGTCGTCGCGGTCCATAAGCTTGGCCCGATCAGGCGAACTCACTCTGTCCCACATAGACGACCTGGAGGCAGAAGAACACGCTTGTGTTGAACGTATGCAGAAAAGTGACCTCAAACGGTTTCCTTCAACTGAGAAAATTCTCTAAACTCAGGAAAGTTATGTAACAACACGATTTGGATCTTAAGATCCATGTGTTTGTGTTAAAACTATTGTAACAGTTTATGTTGGTGTCTCAACAAGAAGGATGTGTCTCGCCTGCAGTTCATTTTAATTGTCGCGAAAGAGACTGAAGTCCAGAGAAGTTGGTAAAAATTAATTCAAAGGTAATTTAGAAGTCCATCAAAATCAAGAATACTTCCATCCATCCATATATCCATCAATCATCCATATATCCATCTATCCTCCATCCATCCATCCATATATCCATCAATCATCCATATATCCATCAATCATTCATATATCCATCTATCCTCCATCCATCCATCCATATATCCATCAATCATCCATATATCCATCAATCATTCATATATCCATCTATCCTCCATCCATCCATCCATATATCCATCAATCATCCATATATCCATCAATCATCCATATATCCATCTATCCTCCATCCATCCATATATCCAGCAATCATCCATATATCCAGCAATCATCCATATATCCATCTATCCTCCATCCATCCATCCATATATCCATCAATCATCCATATATCCATCAATCATCCATATATCCATCTATCCTCCATCCATCCATCCATATATCCATCAATCATCCATATATCCATCAATCATCCATATATCCATCTATCCTCCATCAATCATCCATATATCCATCTATCCTCCATCCATCCATCCATATATCCATCATCCATCCATCAATATATCTATATATCCATCATCCATCCATCCATCAATCCATCACCCATACAATCCATCCATCATCCATCCTTTCATCATCCATCCAATCCATCCATTCATCCATCCATCCATCATCCATCTATCATCTATCTATCATTCATCCAACCAAAACAAAACTCTCAGTGTCACTTCACATGCACTAAAGTAAAACAATAAAACACATGAAATCAAATTGTAAAAAGTCATAGCATTGATGAAGATGAAAGGAATTTTGGCATAATCTGATAAAACATGTGCTTGGAAGAGAAAATCCAGAGAATATTTTCTTATGAAGTAGTTGTGTTGACAATGCATGTGTTGTGGCAGGAAATATGATCAAACTTTTGCTAGAATTATCATTGAAGGATGAAAAATGGATGGTTTAATGAGCGAACATTTAATAAAGCTCATACCCGTCACTCCAGTTTCCGTTCCACTCTTGTCCTGCCCAGGGGTTCAGCACTCGAACCAGCCTCGTACTGGATCCATCGTAGTCCACCTAGGAGGAGAGAGCGGCCATGTCGGATTCATTTCTCAATCACGAGTGTCGCATGATGTTTACCTCCGTGAAGCCGGTGACGGAATAAGCGTGAGCTTCCACTAATCCAGTGTCCAACACGGTGTTCACCATCTCGCCCTTATACCAGCGCAGCGTGAGTCACAGTCGTGAGGCCGACGTCCTCCAGACTCACCCCGGTGCCATCTATGGAGCAGCAGATGAGCGACCGGCAGCTCACGGCTCGCTCCAGCGCCGTCCACAGCTCGTCGTTGTGCTCGGGGCCTCGGCCAAGCTTGTGGGTCATGTGGATGCCGCCGCAGAAATCCTTGCAGGCCTCGGTGGGATGCCCAGCGCTCATGTCCGAGTATGAACCGCACACCCTGACACACACACACATGCTCAGACACACACCTTCTTACCCACACTTGTCACTCGTACTTGGCATAAGCCTTCTCCAGCAACGGCGCCCAGAACTCCCGGATATCCCTGGACTGCACCGAGATCAGATTCTTGTTGATGGTTGGCAGGAGGTCGTCGATGACCACGTCCACCCACTTACCGTACCTCCAGAACTGAAAATGAATGTCAGTGAACCATCGACACTAACAATCTCTTTGTCCTTACCCTGAAGTGAAATATGCCAGGGTTGTTGTCAAATGACTGCTCCAGAGGCACCACCTGAGCCATCAGGTGCTGCTGGTACGTCAGCGAACCCACCGCCGCCAGAAACCAACAGTTATCTGAAGGAAAGAAAGTTAAAGGAGATTCTGGGGGGAAAACAATGGTGGAAGTGAACGGATACATACAGACGATTCCTTGAGCAAAGTCGAAACGTGAAGTTCCATCCGAGCAGAAGATCGGCTTCTCGGACACCTTGTTAGATTCCAGGATTTCCTGGAGACAATTGTAATTGATTTTGTTGTGGCCCATGTGTCTTGTTGTAATGTTGGTGATGTTCACCTCAGAATGACTGGAGCTAACGCTACAAGCTAAGCTAACAAATATATATATAGCATTCACTTAAAAATTGAGCTCACTTCACAAAACAACTACTGTAAACTATTTTCCAGTCTCTTTCGATGGTTGGTTGCTGGTAAGAAAACATGATTTCTATACAGTAAATTATACTATTATTCTTCACAACATGCATCAGTTAGAAATTAGAAAATGATCTTAAGCTCCGCCCACTGAAAACACTTTGTTTCTCTGGAGATTAAATCAGGTTGACCATAACCACACCCACTCTGCTGTGATTGGCCAAGCATGGAACTTTGTCACCGCGTGTCGTCAATCGTCTCCACCTTAAAGGGACTTTTGTATAAACCAAGTGGTCGTGATTACAGCTGGAGGAGTGAAGCCAATTTGACGTCATAATAGACTCTCGTAACCTCTCGTTCGTCCAGATTTCGGTGAACTTTATAAAGTAATAAGTGTAAAACATGGTCATGATGAGAAACTTACTGCATCTTAGAAAGAAGAACATTAACTACATGTCAGGAGAATTGATCATTAGTTAGGATATCCACATCCAGCAAAATAGGTATGTAATTGTCTTTACCCCCAAAGGTGATGTTTTCGCACAGGATTCCCAAGTGGGTTATGAATCTGGGTTTTAAAGGATCAAAGTTTTTTTTTAAGACTATCGACTTTCTAGGCTGTTGCTCATGGACCACAGGGGGGTTAAAGAGAAGACAATGAAGGCTCATAAATTCTTAGTCCTTTGCACAAACACAATAAAAAACTATTATCTATTATTATTGTCTATTATCTTTGTGTTGTAATTATAAGTCTGTAACACTGCTCCAAAGTAGACGCCTCCTAACTCCAGGTATTGTATGTATTTATGGATCAGCTACTGTGAATGTTTGTCTGATACACATACATGTTTTAATAAATTGATTAATGATATCTATTGTATGTATTTTATTGTATGTCTGTAGTGAGTCTTCATTGTGCCACCGAGCCCCGTCTATAAGGGACAGCTTGAGCAGAACTGGTTTTCCCTTTGCAGACTGCAAGTTGTTTAAAGTCCTCGTGGACAAGACATGGATGAGGTTACTGCTCTTGAAGGACAGAAGATTGTATTGCATCCATAATGAACCTTTGTTTGTCCGACAGCTGTTTCAGAGGGATACACCTACACTTATATGGAGCATGAGGGAGTAATCACAGCAGGTAGTTGGTGACCCTCCGGAGGGTCAATGGGTTAAAATGAGAACTATGAATCATTACTATTATTATTACATTAATGACAAGTCATGAAACGCACAAACAGGCAATGAATTTTTCAAATAAAGCACTCCCAATACTGCACTATGTAAATATCCAATTTGTAATTGTAAATGTTCATTTTACTTATGTTTCATTTTTTTTATTCTATAATGTTTGATGTTGCTGTTGCACAGTCGACCAAAACAAATTCCTAATAAGTGGACCCTCTCTACTAATAATGGCACAAATCAAGAATTATGATTATGAAATAAAGTTTGACAATCCATCTGGATCTTAAGAAACAGTTGTAGGTATACTTGTCAGACAGGCTTATATTAGTCGACTGGACGAACCTAACTATTAGCGAAGAATCTGAGCTATGAAGATGGAAACTCTCAACCCCAGAAATAGTCAAAGTAACTCACCGAGGGTCGCAGCCACTGGATCTTGCTGAGCTCATCGTCGCTCAGTCCCAGGTACCCCAGCGATCGGTTCTCAGGGGGGAAGGACGCGTCCACGAACGGCCTCCCTCTCTTCAGGCTTGCATCCCTGAGGTGCTCATAGTCCTGGTTCTTGAACTTGGCAGGGTTGGTGCGGCTGCCCTCGCTGCCGTCAAGGTAGCGCAGGTTGAGGACGGATGTACAGTTTCTGTGGTCAGGCATGTCGACAGAGGAGCGTCAGGAGAGTCGAGAATGGAGGAGTCAGTAAGTTTTCAGGTCGGAGTCGACCTTTATAGTCACACACTCTTACACAACCCTCCTTCAATTATTGGTTGGAGGAGGTGGTCGACCGACATCTTCCTCCACCCCTTCAGTGTTTACTAGCAACTGCCTTGGACCTTGCAGCTCAAGAAGAATTCTAATCCTTAGCCTGAGGCACAAACCAGCATTTCTTCACAGAATACATCCTCCACGTGTCTTCCTAAGAACAAGGGGAAAGATCTTCTAAAAACTGTCTTGAAAAATCATCCACATTACTTTAATGGTAAACAATGATTATCACAGTGGACGACACATCTGGACACGTGTCTCGACCACATTCCTAGAAAAAATTAAATGTAAATGAAACAGGTTTTTCTGCCTTGAATACTGCAGATCGTGGTATTAGAACCACTGCTCCTCCATCTTGGGAAAAGTCCCACTGCAGCCGAAAACCAACAGTTGACTAAAGAAAAGAAAGTTAAAAAAAAGTAAACTTTAAGATTCCGAGATTTAGCAAATAACTAAAGAAAGAAGTGATTTTATATTTTACTTTTTTCTGTGGTCCATGTTTCTTGGTAATGCTGGTAAAGCTAACGCCAGCTAAGCTAGCAAATAGCATTAGTTTGAAATTGATGATTGTGGTCCCATTCCAAAAAAACCCCCCAAAAACTTCAGTACCACATTAAAAGCCCTGATCCTGAATTGAAAATGTCAGATCATTTGTGAGGTTCTCACTGTCTAAAGCAGTCCCAAACATTTTTTCCACCGCCGACTGGTTTAATGTCGGCATTATGTAAACAGACGGGCCTTACAGTAAATTAAATAAAACAGCATGACGGACCAAAAAAAACTATCCTTAAGTGCATTATAACAATGTCGAGATGGCGGCGTGTGAACACGCAGCGACTCCTTTATCTCCTGTCAAATCTGTGAATTTGTGTACCTATGTGCATATGTTCGTTGCCTTCGGTGAACTCAAGGCGCACCTACTCCCTTGAGTTTCTGCTCGTTCAACTTCCCAACATGCAGAAACCATATCCTGGACAATGTTTACATCACACACACAAAGGTCCCTGCAAAGCTCGTCATCCTCCTCCATCTTGGAGCCTCAGACCTCACCACTGCTAGGCTAATGCATACTATAAGCCACCTCCACAGACGTGCAACAGCTCCGCTTCTTTGCTTAACCAGCTGAACAACTTCTTGGCTCGCTTTGAGGCAAACAACAGCACCCAGGCACAGAAGGCGACGCCACCTCCTTAGGACCAGGTGCTCACGCTATCCCCAGAGAGAGTGTGAGGCAATGCCTCAGACGCATGAACCCACGGAAAGCCTAGGGTCCTGATAACATTCCTGCTTGTGTCTTGAGAGACTGTGACGAGGAGCTCACAGATGTTGTCACCGACATCTTCAACTCCTCACTGAGAAAAGATGTTGTCCCCACATGCCTCAAAGCCACCATCATCATCCCAGTCCCGAAGAAGTCGCCCCCCTCCATCTACAACGACTAATGTACGATCGCACTCACTCGCATCCTCATGAAGTGCTTCGAGCGGCTGGTCCTGCAACACATCAAGTCGGAGCTCAGCACGGAGAGGTTCTTCAGTGGTTTGGGACGAGCCATGCCAAGCCCCTCTCAACTCCTTGTTGGTGGTAAAAACTGTATTCTGACTCTGTTTGTTATTCTAACGCTTGTCTCTGATGCGGCCCAGTAAATATACCTCAGGCACCGGTCCCTGGAGAGCATATGGATCACATGAGGGTAAAAAACAGGTTCTTTGTAACTGCAATTTGAGTGTAGCCAAACTTGGTTGTTGTCGACCTCGAACCTTACTCCACGACTGCAGGGGTTTTCTCTGGTCTGTTGACGGAGAGTGTTCGGTCCTGGTTCAGCTCACAGTAAATGGGTCAAGTTATATACCAGATAGATACAATAGAAAGTAGGATATCAACACAATGAGGCCATGATGATATAAATATATTTTTTTATCTAAAATCGTTTCTTTTGAAGACATGATTTTAGATTCTCCTGTAAACATGTGACAATCTTTCAAAAAACTTCAGACAAAACAATCTACAGCCGTCGCTCGTATTCAGTGAAACATGCAGAAGAATGTGTGTAAAGGGACGTGTTGCTGCAGCTTTAAGTCATAGTATATGATCATCATCATTTGAGATAAAACGATCAAAACACGGAGTCCGTTGCGTCGCTCCAACACGACGTCACTTCCCGTCCCAGGTCTTATACTTCGCTTCGTGGAGAAAGATGAACAATCAGAGTGTGTCACGGGTCGTTTATTCGCTGCTTCAAGTCAAACAAAATACAAGCTTTACGATCGATCGGACACACTTTGTCCCGGCGACTGTACAGGTCAATAGTCCCGGCAGAAAAGGTCCCGATCTGTAGAAACATCGCTATATTTAAGGCAAATTTCCCGTCCGGGAGGTCGTCCCTTTCCGGCCAACTTTCAAGTTCCCTGTGTCCCGATCCTCCGTAGAGAGACATCCTGATTTGTTTTCTTGTAATCTAATCATTCAAATGTTCTCGGGCGGGAGTTATCTTTTATTCCGTCTTTTAGCCCCCCTTTCCCGGATATGTCTTTTGCCTCGTTCTTTGATCTACGATTTAAGATGTGATTTGCAGATAAACAGATGTTTTAAATAACCAGTGTCGTATCTCTAATTCTGTTTCAAGCTTGTCTTGAAACAGTGTGAATCAGTCTGAGTGAGAACATGGAGTTCTTTATGTACTCAAATCCCCCTCAGCAACCCTATGTCCAGACATGTCACATTCATGACCAGGAAGAAAAAGACGAGTGAATGTGTATGTTAGGCTACAGTCAGAAGTCCACAGGAAATACCTGAACAAGAAGAATGTGGTTTTAAGAAGCTCAGAAGGAGAGGTTTCAAGATGTAGCGACACCAAGAACTTTCATCACAGGATCTCAATCAGTGTAAAAACACTTGTTTAACTTGATCTGTAAACTTTCCATTTTAACACTTGTCAGAAAGACAGTGTAGCGGAGGTTTAGGAAACATTTGAAACAGTCGACATGTTGGACAAAGACTTGTTTTAACACGAAGCCATTTGATTCACTTTCATTTTATTAAGTTTATCGTTGATTCAGTTTCAATTCTAAACGTGAAAACCTATAGTCGTCTGCCATGACTTTTACATGTTGAAGACAAGCAAGAACTTTATTGTCTATTACCTTAAGTCTGGAGACAACCCCAGATAAATGAAAGACAAAAGAAAAATAGACCAAATCGAGATAAAGGACGTAAAAACGTACAGAAGCATTTTCTCTTGTGTCCACAAGAAAGTCCAGTATGACGGACTTCAAGGCATTTACAACAATTGAACCTTGTAATCATCGAGCTGTACAACTTGTTTTGTTCAGCTGTTAGGTAGAGAAGCCACAGCCTGGAGCTCAAATCTAAATGGTCTTCGCCATCATGAGTGCGTCCTGCTTAGCTTGAAAGAAAGTCGTAAAGGTGAACATCTTTGAAGAACGATGGAGGTAAAGAACGGTCTTGTTTTTTTAATATGTGACATGCATGACTGACCAAACAAATTGAAAATGAACGTACATAACTCTCTTTAATGAAAGTGTTAAAAGGTTTTAAAAATTGAATATTTATAATTTATTTCATATATAATATTCTTATACCCTATGTAGGTCAGTAAGTCATCTTTATTTTTACACAAACCATGTGTTTTCTTCACACAAATAGGATTTCTAATTCCAGTACCTGAGCACATAACATGAGTATTCATGTAAATAAGTAAATAAGTAAAAGTCATTTGTAAAGTGTCTTTCTAGACCAGGGTCACAAAGTTACGTAAATGCAGTTTACATTTGAATTAAAACAAATAAAAAGTGTTTTTGATGCGTCTGATCATTTTCCTTGTGAGCCATCATTATATTATTTAACTTCTATATTTCCTTACTAACTGGTATTTATTTTATGTCAATTGTGACAATTTTAAGACGGTGTGTGTTTCCAAATAAGGAGGAACACAGCGCTGAGGTGAATATTTGCAAATATAAAGGCGAAAGTCACATGGTTAACAACCATATGCAGGTATATTCAGCAGTGAGGCACAAAGGTAAAATATCTGTTTGTTGATTTGACGTTTTCTTAATAGTATACTGTGTAACAAAACACTTAAAATGGCTATTTTCAATGTCCTCTGTCTTTCAGAGCTAACACTATTATCGAGGCGTAGAAAAACATGACATTTCCATTGTTGCTACTGTCCAGACACAGCTGTCAAATGAGCACAGTTTGTGAAGCACCCGAGTCTACATCACTCGGTTTGACCATATGTTTCAAGGTCTGTAGGTCGTGTATTTCACACACTTACACACAGTATTGAACTTATTAAACTTATTAATATGTTCTCATTCACCAAATTGATGATCTGCATTTATTAAGACAACATCGATCATTTTATAATGAATATTTTAATCCGCTATTTTACGTTATTCAGAAAAGAAAAAGGAATTATGAGCTTGTTTTTATAATATAAATATAAATATATAAATTCACGTCTGATGCTTCAAGTCAACAAAAGTCATGACGATTTTTGTGAAACAACGTTTGATCAAAGCGAAGCTGCAGAATGAAAGCAGCTGAAGCTGTGATCACGTGATCGATCTCTTTGAAAAACACACTAATATAAATACACATGATTTGTTCATTTGTACACAAAACGTTTTTATTTATAAATGTAATAAGAACTCGCGTGTGTGTTGCATTTGCGACATTGAAACACGATCAGATCATCTTCATCATCTTCATCATCAATACTCTTTAAGTTACTGATTTACACTTTTATTCTTGTTAAACTCATTTTAGGACGTTTCAAATAAGCCCCTGATCGTCTGTAAATAAAGTATTCGCGGTAATAACTGGGTATTTAAAATAAACATGTACACCATAAGTATGTGATCCATGTCAGACATGTTTAAATGAATGAATATAAACTGTTAATCCAGTTTATATTCGTGTTTTCATTTGTTCAGTTGTTTCTCATTTAAATATTATTTACATATGTAAATGAGGGCGTGGAAAGGGACGAACAAGTCTGCGATTAATTCTACGTTTATTGGGATGTACGGTTCGTGCACAGATTCATACATGTGAATATTTTTGTGCTGCGTCATCTTCTGGATTTCAGCTTATGGACATATTTAAAAGATCTACGAACTTCTTAGTTCACGAGGCCTCTGAGCATGACCTTCAGTCCAGACAGACAAAGGTCAAATAGAGTAAACTGTCCTCACTGTAGCTTGGAATTGAGCAGAAACTAAAAAAAACATTTACAGCGTAAACATACGCTTGTATTTTTGAAATAGTATCAAAGAGTAGATACTTGTCTGTGTTGATAAAAAAAGTGTTTTTGCTGTATATAAAAGACATTTTCTGCTCCTGCAACACCCTTAAATGTAAGGAACACCTGGTGAGCAATGACACCTAAATATGGATTTTTCCGTTGGTGTGGGACGTTGACTTATGAAGGCCCACATTTAAAGTCATTGGCATACTGTCACAAACATGTTATGAAAGCTCTGAAGAAACCAGGCTGCAGGAAAGAAAGAGGCGACGGGAACAAAGAGCCTCAAAAGCAAGTTACACCCACAAACTTTAATATTGCATCAAATTTGTCCAAGAGGAGTGTCAACAGGTTGATCAGGAGGGCTGGCTCTGTGGTTGGAATGAAGCTGGACTCACTGGTGACAGTTGTGGAGATCACTGGACAAACTACTGTCCATCATGGATGATGTCATCCTCTCAGCACCGTCAGTGAACAGAGAAGCACGAATGCTCCTCCCATGATGCAACACTAATAGACTCAAGGACTCATTCCTTGTGTTAGATTGTTTCATTCTGAGTTTGGGGGCAGGAGTGGAGTGAAAGTATCATGTTCATCTTTGTATCCTATGTTATTTCTTTGATCTATGGTCTTTATCTTTAGACTTAGATTGTATCATCTTGTCCTCATTTCATTTTTATGAATTGCTGTCTAATTGGAAAAAACAATACAAACCTAAATGTCTTGCATCGTAAATGCTTAAGATCTTGTACGTATCGTAACTTATGACATTAAACTTGGAGCCATTTTATTAACAGTATCTTATTTAAGATGTCCTGGGTATTCAGAGTATTGTCTAGGGTACTGTTAACTATACTTCAAGGTCAAACATGTTCTGCTGATTGACTTCAAGCCCGTCGTCTGGTGTCAGACCAAACCTTTGGCTACACAGTTTCTCTCCAGTGTCTCTGGGATGGACCCGATTATTGTCACAAATGAGCAATGAAGGCGTTTCATACTTTAAAAAGTTTATTCAATGAAGGAAAAGTGAAATCACAGCAACTCTGGACTGAATCCATGAATTCCAAGATCCAAACAACTCCAGGATTCCTGTTGACTGAAACTTTATTACTAATGGTTTATTGTAAACTTAAAACTTTATCAAAATGTTTATTTATTCAGAAAACCAATGATCACCACTGAACAATCTGACGGTAATTCCAGCTTTATCAGTTTAAGTTTCATCATTAACGTAGCAAACAAAACACTTTATTTTCATGGAAATACTCACGTTGTTGGTTATTTTTGCTGGCAATTCCAATGAACTTCAGCTCATTTGTGATGCACTTCCCATCTTGTCTGCAAGTCAAATAAACATCAGCTCATGATTCACTTCCTGTGATACAAGAAAGAAAATGTCAATTTCTGCTTCAAAACTAGTCAACGATCAGATCTGTTCAGAAAACGAATCATCACCACTAACAATCTGACGGTAATTCCAGCTTTATCAGTTTAGGTTTCATCATAAACAAACATCTCAGAGACTTTTTTTTTTTTAAATACTCACTTTGTACATCTTGAAGATGAACAGGACTTCAGCTCATTTGCACAAACGACCCACTTCCTGTGAAACAAGAAACACTTTATAAATCTGATTTAAAACTAGTTAGAAAATTCAGATAATTTAGATTTGCTCAGAAAACTCGTCATCAACACTAAACAATCTGACGGTAATTCCAGCTGTTAAGTTTGAATTTCATCACAGAACAAGAAATGTTACAAACAAGAATATAGAAAAGAATAATCACCTGATACGACTAGAGTTTAGCTCAAGACCTCCATCAACTGAGGACAGTTTCACGACAACCTGCAGGAGACGAGACGCATCAATACATTGAACATGTGTCACAATAAAATATAAATAACAATAAAACTGTTTGCATCTGCATCAGAAAACTAATCATCACCACCAACAATCTGACGGTAATTCCAGCTGTTTAAGTTTAGATTTCATCACAACAGAGACGAGACTTTAAATGAAACTTTAAATACCTGCAGGAATGTTTCCGTCTTCGAACTGGACCCACACCTGGTCACAGGTATCTGGTCTTTCTAGCCTGAAATGAAGCCACTCATTTCACCGGAGAAAAAGGGCGGGCACTTGAGTGCGCTGGTGCGGCGACGGCGGTGTCTGACTCACCAGGCAGTGGCGACAGGTTAGCCGGTGTCGTGGAAGTCCCAGCAGCAAGGGCAGGCCCGGGGGGGGCACGAACTGGGCGGAGAACACATCCATCCGTTCGCCCAGAGCTTGCATCTGTGCCGCCATGGTGGCCACTTGCTGACCCAGCGTCTGCTGCTGGGAAACATCCTGGGCGGCCATTGCCTCCATGCCGTGCATCAGCTCGGTGAGGGAGGACGGGTTCCTCATGACAAGTCGCGCTGGACTTGAGGGAGGAACTCTCCGCTGGGTTCATCGGTGGTCGGTTCGTTCCGTCAGGAAATCCAGGAGCAGAAAGTGTTTGTCAAAGTTACCGGTTTTATTTATAGGAGCTGGCAGAGGGATCATCAGGAGCAGTCCAGGAAAAAACAACCAACAGGTCAGGGGCACAGGCAGGCACAAAGGCGAGAAAACGTACCAGAGTCAAAAAAAACAGGAAGGCAAAACAATCTCAAAACAGGAGTCTTACACGTGAAACAAACATGGGACAGTGAGTGAGATGAACCAAAAAGACTGAGGGAGAGTGAGCAGATAAGAAGGTTGCCAGCAATCAGTGGCAGCTGTGGAGCAGGAGAACACAAGACAGGTGGAGACAATAACAATCAGCAGGAGAACACAAGACAAGTGGAGACAATAACAATCAGCAGGGGGCGGGACCAGAAAAGAAACTCCCACAGACACAGAAGGGAGCAGGTTTCAAAATAAAAACAGGAAACACCAAAAAAAGACACACGAGACATAACAGTTAGTATGTGATCCATGTCAGAAATGTATAAATGAATGAATGAATATAAACTGTTAATCCAGTTTATATTCATGTTTTCATTTGTTTGTTCTGATTGTGGAGAGAAAAATCACGGACTCTGGCTCATTTAAATATTATTTGAATATGTAAATGAGAGAAAGGGACGAACAAGTCTTCCATGAATTCTACGTTGATTGGCATGAACGAAGGAAAAGTGTCTAAATTCATACAGATTCATACATCCGAATATATTTTTGCTCTTCTGGATTTCAGTTTACGGATATATTTAGAGGAAGATCTACGAACTTCTTAGTTCACGAGGCCCCTGAGCATGACCTTCAGTCCAGACAGACGAAGGTCAGATATAGTAAACTGTCCTCACTGTAACTTGGAATTGAGCAGAAAGAACTACAAAAAACATTTACAGCATAAACATACGCTTGCATTTTTAAATAGTATCAAAGAGTAGATACTTGTCAAGTGTATGTGTTGATAGTGTTTTTGCTGTATACAATGACAACTAAATATGGATTTTTCCCTTGGTGTGAGATGTTGACTTATGAAGGCCCACATTTAAAGTCATTGACATACTGTCACATAAACAGGGAGGCCCTGGAAACAATGGTGCAGAACAAAGGTTATTAAAGCTCTGAAGAAACCAGGCTGATGGAATGAAAGAGGCGACGGGAACAAAGAGCTTCAAAAGCAAGTGGTGTGATCTCAAATCAAAGTTACGCCCACAAACTTTAATATTGCATCAAATTTGTCCAAGGAGTCAACAGGTTGGACAGGTTCATCTGTGGTGGGAATGAAGCTGGACTCACTGGTGACAGTTGCTGAGAGATCACTGAACTACCATCCATCATGGATGATGACATCATCCTCTCAGCACAGTCGGTGAGCAGAGAAGCAGATGCAACACTAATAGACTCAAGGACTCATTCAATCCATGTGTTAGATTGTTAAATTCTGAGTTTGGGGGCAGGAATGGAACGAAAGTATGTTCATCTTTGATCTATGGGCTTTATCTTTAGACTTGGATTGTATCATCTGGTTCCATTTGTCCTCATTTATGAATTGCTGTCTAATTGGAAAAACTAAACCCAAATGTCTTGCAACTTAAATGCTTAAGATCTTGTATGCACCGTAACTTATGACATTAAACTTGGAGCCATTTTATTTAAGATGTCTTGTGGTATTTAGAGTATTGTCTAGGGTACTGTTAATTATACTTCAAGGTCAAACATGTTCTGCTGATGACTTTAAGCCCGTCGTCTGGTGTCAGACCAAACCTTTGAAAGTTTTCCTCTCCAGTGTCTCTGGGATGGACTCGATTATTGTCACAAATGAGCAACGAAGGCATTTCATACTTTTAAAAGTTTATTCAATGGAAAATGAAATCACAGCAACTCTGGACTGAATCCATGAATTCCAAGATCCAAACAACTCCAGGATTCCTGTTGAAGGAAATGTTATTACTAATGGTTTATTGACAATTTAAAACTTTATCAAAATGTTCATTTATTCAGAAAACCAATGATCACCACTGAACAATCTGACGGTAATTCCAGCTTTATCAGTTTAAGTTTCATCATTAACGTAGCAAACAAAACACATTATTTTCATGGAAATACTTACGTTGTTGGTTTGTTTTGTCTGCAAGTTAGATGAACTTCAGCTCATTTATGATGCACTTCCTGTGAGGAAAAGAAAATGTCAATTTCTGCTTTAAAACTAGTCAACGATGAGAAACGATCAGATCTGTTCAGAAAACCAATGATCACCACTAACAATCTGACGGTAATTCCAGCTTTATCAGTTTAGGTTTCATCATAAACAAACATCTCAGAGAAGATTTTTTTTTAAAATACTCACTTTGTACATCTTTTGTTGATAATGAACAGGACTTCAGCTCATTTGCACAAAAGACCCACTTCCTGTGAAACAAGAAACACTTTATAAATCTGATTTAAAACTAGAAAAAAAAAAGGGAACACATTTAGATTTGCTCAGAAAACTCATCATCAACACTAAACAATCTGACGGTAATTCCAGCTGTTAAGTTTGAATTTCATCACAGAACAAGAAACGTTAGAAACAAACCAAAAAGAATAATCACCTGATACGACACAAGTTCCATCAACTCAGGACAGTTTCACGACAAAACCTGCGAGAGACGAGACGCATCAATACATTGAACACTCGTCAGAATAAAAATACAACTTGGTTTTCATCTGCTCAGAAAACTAATCATCACCACTAACAATCTGACGGTAATTCCAGCTGTTTAAGTTTAGATTTCATCATGTGACAGAAACACAAGCTTTTATTCTTCATTAAAATACTCACTTTGAACATCTTGTTGGTTAATAAAGACTCCAGCTCACGTAGGATCCATTTCCTGTGATACAAGAAAAGAAAATGTAAACAAGTGCTATAAAACTAGTCAAAGAAATAAAAAAGTTTCATTTGATCAGAAAACCAATGATCACCACTAACAATCTGACGGTAATTCCAGCTTTATCAGTTTAGGTTTCATCATAAACGTAGCAAATTAAACTTTATTTACATGGAAATACTTACGTTGTTGGTTTGTTTTGTCTGCAAGTTAAATTAACTTCAGCTCATTTATGATGCACTTCCTGTGATACAAGAAAGAAAATGTCAATTTCTGCTTCAAAACTAGTCAACGGTGAGAAACGATCAGATCTGTTCAGAAAACCAATGATCACCACTAACAATCTGACGGTAATTCCAGCTTTATCAGTTTAGGTTTCATCATAAACAAACATCTCAGAGAGAAGACTTTTTTTAAATACTCACTTTGTACATCTTTTGTTGGTGATGAACAGGACTTCAGCTCATTTGCACAAACGACCCACTTCCTGTGAAACAAGAAACACTTTGAACATCTGATTTATAACTAGTCAGAAAACAGAAAATATTTAGATTTGCTCAGAAAACTCATCATCAACACTAAACAATCTGACGGTAATTCCAGCTGTTAAGTTTGAATTTCATCACAGAACAAGAAACGTAACAAACAAGAATATAGAAAAGAATAATCACCTGATACGACTAGAGTTTAGCTCAAGACCTCCATCAACTGAGGACAGTTTCACGACAACCTGCAGGAGACGAGACGCATCAATACATTGAACACGTGTCACAATAAAATATAAATGACAATAAAACCGTTTGCATCTGCATCAGAAAACTAATCATCACCACTAACAATCTGACGGTAATTCCAGCTGTTTAAGTTTAGATTTCATCACAACAGAGACGAAGACGAGACTTTAAATTAAACTTTAAATACCTGCGTCACTGCTTCTGTCTGCGAACTGGACCCACACCTGGTCACAAGTACCTGGTGGTTCTAGCCTGAAATGAATCAATGGCGGACGTCAGAACCATTCGAGTATTTGATGGGAAGGTTGACTTGCAGAAATTACTTAATAAATCAAGTATTTATGGAGAAGACAAGAGTATATAAAGTAACTTACCGAGGTCCAGATGAGAGTCTCGCTTCTGCACATGCGTGACTTCGACACGTGTTCGACTGAGGCCTGTTAACGTTTCTCTTTCGCCCCGAAACATGTTTAACTTAAAACTAGCAGATAAAGCAGAATAACTGAAGTTAAAAAAACACTTGTTTTAACTTTAACGTCAGACACACTGAGAGAAGCGATCGTCACTGTTTCTGACTGCGCGTCTGGACGAGAAAGGAAATGAAAACGTGCGGAGGAAGTTTATAAAGGCGAAGAGGGCGGAAGTGAAGGTGTTGATATTTGAGCTTTGGCACCACCTGCTGCATTGGAGCGGAACTACAGTTTCATAAAGACTTTAAGTAAGTAATATTTATTTATATAGCACTTTTCCAGACCAGAGTCACAAAGCGCTTAAACAATCAAAACAATATTCAATAAAATATATACTTTAGAGGTCAATATAATACTGAGATCAACACAGGAGTTCCAGAAAATCAAGGAAAAGCCTGCACGAATAAAAGTATAAATAATAAAAATGTCTTGAGATGTTTCTTGAAAGAGTCAGTAGACTAATAATATTAGATAATTTATTGTCTTTCATTGATGCTATTTATAGATTTATTTTTAAATTGTTCACTCTTTGTTTTTTGCACAATAACTTATTTTTGTATTGTGTCTCTTTCGGACGTTAATACATGTATTTTATGAATGCTGCTATACATGTGAAGATATTTTATGATATCATATTAGGTATAAATATAATCTAATCTACGATGTTGGTAAAATATTCACCAATCTTCTGTTAAAGTACGAAGAACGACATCAGCTCATAAAGAGTCTCAACAGCAGAGTCATGTTGTCACAGAAGTTCACCACAAAAATGTGTGACCAAGTGGCAGCTTCGAGTCACAGCCTTGAACTGAATCAATCCACAGAGAGAAAGATATTATTAGTTAAAATTGTACTTTTATAAGCCAGAAGATTCTCAGGACAAATATAACATCCTAAATCGTGTTTCTTACCTCTTTATGAGCCTTAATGAGACCAAAACTTCAGACACATGATGTGTTTATACAGACGGTTGAATAAAAACAGACCAAATAAAATAAAATTATACCTGTTCAGAGTGTTGCTCAAGTCCCACCCAAAGTAGCTGCGAAAAGCTACTGATAAGGGAACAAACAAGTGGTAGAAAATAAAAATAATTAGGTGTAAGAATTATAATAATAGTAGTAATGGCAATAATAACTGTAGGTTTGTAGTTGACAAAGCAAAAGATCGATACTATCCTCATCCTCCAACAACACAGTAAAAAAAGAAAACAGTTCACTATTATTTTGTTCCTTGTTGTTAACTTAAAAGTAAATCAATGTATTTTTGTGATTTTATTGCC
Organism: Callionymus lyra; assembly: GCF_982586985.1. Classification (NCBI taxonomy): domain Eukaryota; kingdom Metazoa; phylum Chordata; class Actinopteri; order Syngnathiformes; family Callionymidae; genus Callionymus; species Callionymus lyra. The sequence goes on along the minus strand of NC_141831.1, from coordinate 5,248,580 downwards.
TCAAGAAAAATCTTAAGACATTTTAATTCTTGCAGGCTTTTCCTTGATTTACAAGATCTTGATCTTTTAAGTATATACTTTATTGAGTATTATTTGATTGTTTAAGCGGTCCGGAAAAGCGCTCTTGAAATATAATTTACTTACTTACTTACTTTCTTTGGTATCTGTGAAGCAACCTTGAGCGCTCTGAGGGGTGCTTTTGAATTAAATGTATTATTATTATTATTATTATTATTATTATAATTAAAGTAAGAGAGCATAAAATGTGGCAAAAAACAACTATTTGGCTCCCCTTGACAACAGGTGAACCACTTAAACCATTAAGAACTTTATATGCATTTTAACCTGCAAACATCCATATAAATGAAATGTTATTTCACATGAACCATCTAAATAAAGTAATTTTCTTTGCAATACATACACCAATAGCTTGTAATATATTACAGAAATATATATTCCAGAAATATTTGAACTGTTGGCTCTTTGTGACCCTGGTCTAGAAAAGCGCTCTATACATATAAATATAAATAAAAATATAAATATAAATGACTTACTTACTTACAATCTCTGTAATCTCCTGAGGGATCAATAAAGTTTTACCTTACCTTACCTTATCATTTTGAATTTGACTTGCGACACTAACCTCAGCCTCGTGGTGTCGCTGTTTCGCAGCACACGGTCAGTAATTACCAGAGATGTGTGTGTGCGAGTGTGTGTGTGTGTGTGTGTGTGTGTGTGTGTGTGTGTGTGTGTGTGTGTGTGTTCAGGACGTCCCGGGACTTCCACTCTCGACTCTCTCAACTTGACATCGATCACATCTGCGGAGATTTAAAAAAAAAGGTTTCTGCAACATTTTCACACGAGCTCCAGGTAAGAAACTATTTCTTTTTTTTACAATCAGACAAGATTTACATGAGAAGCAACTTTGTCTAACATTAATAAAATTAACTTTAACAACTCTTCCTAAAATGCGTTTTTAAAAAAGTTTTGTTTGATTGATGTTGTTTTATCTTCAACTTCAGGTCAGAACACATGACGGTTTATTCAGCGGATATTATGTTTCTCTGTGTCCAAGAGGCTGAAACTGCTCGTTCATAAGTGTGTGTGCGACAGAGTGTGTACTTTAATTCACTATGTTGCCACCTGTGAAGAAGGATCGAATCATTACACAACTCCCAAAGGTTAGAGCCACACACACACACACACACACACACACACACACACACACACACACACACACACACACACACACACACACACACACACACACACACACACACACACACACACACGCACACGTAATATAATTACTTGTCTGGTGTCTTGAAAAGTAGGGGTGTGTATCGGAACGAATCTAGGGATATGATCCAGGACAACAATATGATAGTAGTTAGTAACAAGTATATATAGCGTAGTGTAGTAACAAGTATATATGTGTACTACTTGACTCTGGTTTTGTGATAGTGTAGTAACAAGGATATATGTGTAGTATTGTCGAGTACTTGACTCTGGTGTTGTGATAGTGTAGTAACAAGGATATATGTGTAGTATTGTCCAGTACTTGACTCTGGTGTTGTGATAGTGTAGTAACAAGTATATATATGTAGTATTGTCCAGTACTTGACTCTGGTGTTGTGATACTGTAGTAACAAGGATATATGTGTAGTATTGTCTAGTACTTGACTCTGGTGTTGTGATAGTGTAGTAACAAGTATATATATGTAGTATTGTCCAGTACTTGACTCTGGTGTTGTGATACTGTAGTAACAAGGATATATGTGTAGTATTGTCCAGTACTGGACTCTGGTGTTTTGATAGTGTGGTAAAAAAGTATATATGCGTAGTATTGTCCAGTACTTGACTCTGGTGTTGTGATAGTGTAGTAAAAAAGTATATATGTGTAGTATTGTCCAGTACTTGACTCTGGTGTTGTGATAGTGTAGTAACAAGTATATATGTGTAGTATTGTCCAGTACTTGACTCTGGTGTTGTAGTATTTACAGACCACATGACTCTTGACGAAGTCGTAACTGCTTTCATTTGTTTTCAAACCAAATTATGTCCAAACCTCAGCTTTAAAAGCTGCTGGAGGCACTGTATCCTCTCGTCCTCAGTCAGGATCACACAGAATTTCGTTGTTACTTTAGCTGCAGAGGACAGCTAGGATGTTTAATTGCAACAACAACAAAAAAAAGGAAAGCTGTGTTTTATTTACATCATAATTGTGAATAAAAACAAATGGAACTATTTAATTTTAAATACACTAAATTGAACTGTAAACTATTAACGAACAATAATAATACTAAAAAATGTAATCGATACAGTGCTGTTGAAGTTTGAGACAGTATTTTGGAATACAAATATTGTGATATATATATCTATATGTTCTAAAAACCCCTCGTGTAAACAAGGTTATTTTAAGAAGTTAATACTATTCTGGTCTATTATCACTGATTATCTACATTTCTGCTCAACTTTTACTTTTGCTTTTTGCTGTTCCAGTGCTTCAGTCCCAGCGCGGCGCTGCACACCAAAGACAGCTTCCACCCTCAGGTGAAGGCGGCGTGTCAACTCCCGAAGTCGGACTCCGACAGGTGCGAGTACGAAACCCAACCCTTCATCTCGGACGCACAGTTAACTCCGACGTGAACTGTGAAGATAATGACAATCATTAAACATTTAAATAACGTCATATATCTGAGTAGAAAAACAAAACAATGTGATTAACGTGGTTTTAAAGTTCATGATCTTTTTCAGCTTAAACGTGGCCAAAGTCATCGTCGTCGGAGACGTCGCCGTCGGGAAAACATGTTTGATAAGCAGGTGATACAAGTCAAGAGTCGCGAGTTGACATGTTGGTCACGATTGTTCGATACGTGGTGTTTTTTTCGTCGAAGGTTCTGCCGGGGCGCGTTCGACAAGAACTACAAGGCCACCATCGGCGTGGACTTCGAGATGGAACGCTTCGAGGTCTTAGGGGTTCCTTTCAGTTTACAGCTGTGAGTACTTTCACCGAAAACATTCCGGTTCATCAGGAAAAGAGACATTTTATATATATTTGATCTTCTTGTTGAACACGTGACACATAGAAGACGATATTTGTGGTCTTCAGGTGGGACACGGCAGGTCAGGAGAGGTTCAAGTGCATCGCCTCCACGTACTACAGAGGAGCTCAAGGTGGATTCAAGTATTTGAAAGTCAATGTTTCTCGTTCTTACTCTTTTTTTTATCCTCCAGCCATCGTCGTGGTGTTTGACTTGAGCAGTGCTGGCTCTCTGGTTCACGCCAGGTATGGAAGTATTCACACCTTAACCACATATATGTAGCTTTTTTTTATTTGTTTGGAATACCTATATCTATATCAGTATATATTACACAAATATATACTTTTAAATGTAAAAAAAACAACAACATGAAGCCACCTGTAAAAGAGAAATAAGGACGTTTCTATTTGTGATAGCTCAATAGCTAACTTTAGCCAAACATGCTACACAAGCTAAACGTTTTTATTCTATTTTTTAATTTGTTTGGAAGATCTTTATCCATGTATTAACCACAAATGTGTACTTTTAAAATGAAAGAAACAACAAAATGTGGAGCCGCCATTTAAAGATGAATTATGAAGTAGATATTTGTCTCAGTAGCTAACTTTAGCTAAACTTGCTACACGTGACATAAACGTTTTTATTCTATTTTAAATTGTTTGGAATACTTTTATCTGTATATTAACCACACATGTGTACTTTTGAATGTAAAGCAAAACCATGAAGCCATCTGTGAAAGAGAAACGAGGAAGTTTCTATCTGTGATAGCTCAATAGCTAACTTTAGCCAAACATGCTACACATGACATTCCAAGCTAAACGTTTTAATTATATTTTTTAATTTGTTTGGAAGATCTATATCTATGTATTACCCATAAATGTGTACTTTTAAAATGAAAGAAAAAAAACAAAACGTGGAGCCGCCTTTTATAGATGAATTATGAAGTAGATATTTGCGATGGCTCACTAGCTAACTTTAGCTAAACTTGCTACACATGACATAAACGTTTTTATTCTATTTTGAATAGTTAATAGTTTTGAATAAAATAGGAATACTTTTATCTGTGTATTAACCACACGTGTGCACTTTTTGAATGAAAGAAAAACGTGGAAATAACTTTTAAAGACGAATAATGACGTAGACATTTGTGATAGCTCAGTAGCTAACTTTAGCTAAACATGCTAAACATGACACTGGAAACCTAACATTTTTATTTCACAGACTTTCATTTGTCTGAAAAATATGTATCTTGACTATAAATAAGGCGTTAGTTTAATAGAAAAATCATTAAGAAAACTCACCGTATCGACCAGAACAACTTTAACACAATGTGTTACTTGCTAACTATGAGTTGACATTCCTGACACGCTAGCTCATATATTAGCTACAATAGATGCTAGCTTATATATTAGCTACAATAGATGCTAGCTCATATATTAGCTACAATAGATTCTAACTCATATATTAGCTACAATATATGCTAGCTCATATATTAGCTACAACAGATGCTAGCTCATATATTAGCTACAATAGATGCTAGCTCATATATTAGCTACAACAGATGCTAGCTCATATATTAGCTACAATAGATGCTAGCTCATATATTAGCTACAATAGATGCTAGCTTATATATTAGCTACAATAGATGCTAGCTCATATATTAGCTACAATAGATGCTAGCTCATATATTAGCTACAATAGATGCTAGCTCATATATTAGCTACAATAGATGCTAGCTCATATATTAGCTACAACAGATGCTAGCTCATATATTAGCTACAATAGATGCTAGCTCATATATTAGCTACAATAGATTCTAACTCATATATTAGCTACAATAGATGCTAGCTCATATATTAGCTACAACAGATGCTAGCTCATATATTAGCTACAATATATGCTAGCTCATATATTAGCTACAATAGATGCTAGCTTATATATTAGCTACAATAGATGCTAGCTCATATATTAGCTACAATAGATGCTAGCTTATATTAGCTACAATAGATGGTAGCCTATATAAGTTACAATATATGCTAGGCTATATAGGTTACAATAGATGCTAGCTTATATTAGCTACAATAATAATAATAATAATAATAATAATAATCTCTATTTATATAGCAGATGTTAGCTCATATATTAGCTACAATAGATGTTAGCTCATATATTAGCTACAATAGATGCTAGCTCACTTTATTATTATTGTTATAATTTTTATTGTCTCAGATTCTGAGTCCAGTCAAGTGTTCCTTAATATACTCACAACAAAGAGGTGAAAGTTGTGTAGTTGTTGTGTAACTTCAGTGACCACCATGTTTGTGTGCAGGCAGTGGCTGGAGGACGCTATGAAGGAGAACGACCCGTCCAGTGTTCTGCTGTTTCTGGTCGGAACCAAGAAGGACCTCAGTGTGAGTCCGTGTGAGTCCGTGTGAGTCAGTGTGAGTCAGTGTGAGTCCGTGTGAGTCTGTGTGAGTCCGTGTGAGTCCGTGTGAGTCAGTGTGAGTCAGTGTGAGTCTGTGTGAGTCCGTGGGAGTCAGTGTGATTCCGTGTGGGTCTGTGTGAGTCTACGGGAGTCAGTGTGAGTCCGTGTGAGTCTGTGTGAGTCCGTGTGAGTCCGTGGGAGTCAGTGTGAGTCTGTGTGAGTCCGTGGGAGTCAGTGTGATTCCGTGTGGGTCTGTGTGAGTCTGTGGGAGTCAGTGTGAGTCAGTGTGAATCCGTGTGAGTCCGTGTGAGTCCGTGTGAGTCAGTGTGAGTCCGTGTGAGTCCGTGTGAGTCCGTGTGAGTCAGTGTGAGTCTGTGTGAGTCCGTGGGAGTCAGTGTGATTCCGTGTGGGTCTGTGTGAGTCTACGGGAGTCAGTGTGAGTCCGTGTGAGTCTGTGTGAGTCTGTGTGAGTCCGTGTGAGTCTGTGTGAGTCCGTGGGAGTCAGTGTGATTCCGTGTGGGTCTGTGTGAGTCTGTGGGAGTCAGTGTGAGTCAGTGTGAGTCCGTGTGAGTCCGTGTGAGTCCGTGTGAGTCAGTGTGAGTCTGTGATTCCGTGTGGGTCTGTGTGAGTCTGTGGGAGTCAGTGTGAGTCTGTGTGAGTCTATGTGAGTCAGTGTAAGTCCGTGTGAGTCTATGTGAGTCTGTGGAAGTCATGTGTGTTTGTTCTCAGTCTCCAGAGCAGCTGGTCCGGGTGGAACAGGAGGCCATGAGGCTGTCGGAGGAGATCCAGGCTGAGTACTGGGCCGTGTCCGCCAAGTCAGGTCCGTCCCACTAATGCCCCCCAATGACCCACCTGAAAATGCCCCCCCTCTCTTGACCCCCCTGAACACCCCCCCCCCCTGCAGGAGACGGCATCAAGGACTTCTTCCTCCGCATGGCCTCCCTGACCTTCGAGGCCAATGTTCTGTCCGAGCTGGAGAAAACCGGGTCGAGACACTTGGGCGACGTCATCAGTGAGTTCTGGACTAATGTGCTGGACGTGGACTGTCATGAGTGGAGACACGTGTCCGGCAGGAGGTCCACCAGCAGAATGAAGGACTTGAACTGTTTCTGACCAACGTTTGACCAGAAGCTGGTTTTAAATTTAAACACTTAATCAATTTAAGGTTATTTGTTGATACTTTATTGATACTTTATTGATACTTTAATGATACTTTAATGATACTTTATTGATACTTTATTGATACTTTAATGATACTTTATTGATACTTTATTGATCTCAGAGTTTCAAACAGCTTTGGTTTTCAGAGAGAAATAGCAAGAAAAAGTAGAAAATGTAAAAGTAAATATCAAAAGATAAAATAAAAGATTTAAAATCTAAGTTTTAAATGATTAAAAAGAAAAAAGCAAGTGTTTAATTACGGGTTATAAGACAATAAAATGTTTAAAAAAAGTATAATTTTGGACACAAAATGGAGACAAACTTATTTATAGTTTTATGACTCGATTGTTTAAGCACTTTGTGACCCTGGTAAATTATGTACTTACTTACTTACAATAGATGCTAGCTCATATATTAGCTACAATAGATGTTAGCTCATACATTAGCTACAATAGATGCTAGCTCATATATTAGCTACAATAGATGCTAGCTCATATATTAGCTACAATAGATGTTAGCTCATACATTAGCTACAATAGATGCTAGCTCATATATAAGCTACAATTGATGTTAGCTCATACATTAGCTACAATAGATGCTAGCTCATATATTAGCTACAATAGATGTTAGCTCATACATTAGCTACAATAGATGCTAGCTCATATATTAGCTACAATAGATGTTAGCTCATATATTAGCTACAATAGATGCTAGCGCATATATTAGCTACAATAGCTTGCTAGCTCATAAATTAGCTACGGTAGCTTGCTAGCTCATATATTAGCTACAATAGCTTGCTAGCTCATATATCAGCTAAAATAGCTTGCTAGCTCATATATTAGCTACAATAGATGCTAGCTCATATATTAGCTACAATAGCTTGCTAGCTCATATATTAGCTACAGTAGCTTGCTAGCTCATATATTAGCTACAATAGCTTACTAGCTCATATATTAGCTACAATAGTTTGCTAGTTCATATATTAGCTACAATAGCTTACTAGCTCATATATTAGCTACAGTAGCTTGCTAGCTCATATATTAGCTACAATAGCTTACTAGCTCATATATTAGCTACAATAGTTTGCTAGTTCATATATTAGCTACAATAGCTTACTAGCTCATATATCAGCTACAATAGCTTGCTAGCTCATATATTAGCTACAATAGATGCTAGCTCATATATTAGCTACAATAGCTTGCTAGCTCATATATTAGCTACAGTAGCTTGCTAGCTCATATATTAGCTACAATAGCTTACTAGCTCATATATTAGCTACAATAGTTTGCTAGTTCATATATTAGCTACAATAGCTTACTAGCTCATATATTAGCTACAATAGCTTGCTAGCTCATATATTGGCTACAAAAGCTTACTAGTTCATATATTATCTACAATAGCTTACTAGCTCATATATTAGCTACAGTAGCTTGCTAGCTCATATATTAGCTACAATAGCTTGCTGGCTCATATATTAGCTACAGTAGCTTGCTAGCTCATATATTAGCTACAGTAGCTTGTTAGCTCATATATCAGCTACAGTAGCTTGCTAGCTCATATATTAGCTAGATTATGTTAGCAAATCTGAGGGAAATTCAAAGGGAAAAAACAAGAAAAAGTAGAAAATAAAAAATCTTGTGAAAATGTAAAAGTAAATATCAAAAGACAAAAGAAAAGTTTTAAATGATCAACAAGGAAAAAACTTGAGTTAAATTACGGGTTATAAGAAAATAAAATGTTTAAAAATAGTTTTACTATCGACTCTGTCATAAAGATGTGAAAACGATCCTCACGGATGTTTCTCCTCAGGGATCACAGAGAAGAGACTTGACGGGCGAAGAACCACCAGGAAGACCAACTGTTGCAAATGAGAATCTGTCAGAAGTTCCACGGATCCTAAACTGATCGAGGATCCGAACCTTCAACCGCTGCTCAAATTAAAAGCAACATATCCACCATTTCTGCGTCTGTCATGTGTCGTTCGAGCCTCTTGATTGGATGCATGCGGCGTCTCCCGTGACCCTCTCGCCCTCGTGACCCGCTCGCCGTCCCAGGACTCGCAGAATCGAACCATTGTCTGAAGCAATTTGAGCGTTCGTTACGATCACATGACGTGAAAAACGCTCGAAAAACACCCGAGTTTCAAGACTTTTATTTAAAAAAAAAGAAAAGATGGACAGTTGCAGGCGACGACGGCGAGCGAGGCTCGAACCTGCGGCTCATGATACAGACACGGACGAGTCACCGCGGCGACGTAAACCATCCACTCGCGAACAAGAACTCAAGTCAAAAAATTCGCCGACATTAAAACGCTGCTTTTCGGACGATCTCGTGGTGCGTTCACTGACCCCCGTCCGGAACCGGTGATGATGACGACGACATGTGGTGGGAGCGGGGGAAAAGCATCTCAACTCATCAAGCGTGTTTATTTCAGCCTCGGGTTACACAAACAAAAACAACAGACGTGTTTGTCATGATGGAGAGGCTGAAGGTCAAAGGTGAAGGTGTCGGTAATACGTGAGCGGCGAGAATACGGACGTCATGTGACCTCACGACTTCAGCGCCACCAGGCTCTGGGTTGAAAGGAAACATCTTTAATGATCTGTACAAAAACTGAAGTGGCGTGGAGTCGTCATGGCGACGGCCCCTGGGCGAGTGTTACGGGGCGTCGTGATGAAAAGTAAAAACTGCTGACGCGGCAGCAGGTCAGTTCGTCTGTAGGTCTGTAGGTCTGTAGGTCCATTTCCTGTGACAGACGCTTCAACACTGAAGGAGGAGAAAATATTCTTTTTTTTTCTTTCCCCCCATTTTCTTCTACCGATCCATCTCGTCCAATAGCGGCGTGGCGTCTCCGGCGATGGACATGGGCGTGCTCTCGATCATGGGGCTGGGCGAAGGTCGCGGGGTCATCCTCGGGGCCTTCTTCCGGCCCTCGGCCTCCTTGTCCTTCAGCCACTGCTCCGCCATCTTGCCCCAGTCCACTGCCGACGAGTTGCTGGTGCTGCTGCTGCTCGGCCTGGAGAGGGGGAGAGGGAGAGAGAGAGAGAGAGAGAGAGAGAGAGAGAGAGAGAGAGGGGGAGAGAGGGGGAGAAGGGAGAGAGAGAGAGAGAGCGAGAGAGAGCGAGAGAGAGCGAGAGAGGGGGAGAGAGGGGGAGAGAGGGGGAGAGAGAGGGAGAGAGAGCGAGAGAGAGAGGGGGGAGAGAGAGAGAGAGAGGGAGAGAAAGAGGGGGGGAGAGGGGAGAGAGAGAGAGGGAGAGAGGGGGAGAGAGGGAGAGAGAGAGAGAGAGAGAGAGAGAGAGAGAGAGAGGGAGAGAGAGAGGGGGGGAGAGAGAGAGAGGGAGAGAGAGGGAGAGAGAGAGCGAGAGAGGGAGAGGGAGGGAGAGAGGGAGAGAAATCGAGAGAGGGCGAGAGAGGGCGAGAGAGCGAGAGAGCGAGAGAGGGAGAGAAAGAGGAAGAGGGAGGGAGAGGGAGAGAAAGAGGGAGAGAGAGAGAGGGAGAGAAAGAGGAAGAGAGAGAGAGGGAGATGGAGATGGAGATGGGAGAGGGGGAGATGAGAGAGAGGGAGAGAGAGAGAGGGAGAGAGAGAGAGAGCGAGAGAGGGAGAGCGAGAGAGGGAGAGAAAGAGAGAGAGCGAGAGAGAAAGAGGAAGAGAGAGGGAGAGAAAGAGGGAGAGGGGGAGAGAGAGAGAGAGGGAGTGAGAGGGAGGGAGAGGGAGGGAAAGAGAGAGAGAGAGAGAGAGAGAAAGAGGAAGAGAGAGAGAGAGGGAGAGAAAGAGGGAGATGGGAGAGAGAGGGAGACTTGTCAGAGAACGTGGCGGGAATAGCGGCTTCGTTTGAGTAGAAATGTGGCGCCATCTAGAGGACACGTTTTAAAAGGGCCACATTTTTTTTTTTAAAGGCACCAAGAAGAACAAGAACGAAATAATTGAACGGAAATAAAGACCCATAATGCACTGCAAATAAGATTGAAGACAAAACTGTTGAATAAAATCAACAACTAGAAAACCGATCAAGTTCAAATCAATGAAAGTCATCAATCAAAAGTGAAGACGTGAAGAAACACGACGTCCGTTCATTTTCCAACGAGAAGATGATGCATTCAATGACGTCATGATTGCTATGGTGCGTTCAAGAGAGTAGGAGATTTTACGACAAAACGTCACTTCAACAAATAAATAAAAAACTGAAAAAACACGGACTTTTATACCAACTGCTATTAAAAAAATGAAGAAAAACAATTTTTTTATTTAAGTTTAGTTTGTGGTTTTGATTAATTAACTCTTATTTACAATTATTTTAGTTTTAAATGTATTTACTTAATTAACACATTGAGTTTTGTATTGTTTATTTACTTTCCTTTAAAGCTTCTTGTGCTTCCAACAGTGTTTTATTGTTGTTATTTGATACGTTTGTGTGAACAATAAATAACAAGAGACTTGTGTGTGTGTGTGTGTGTGTTTAAGTAACTACACACAAACCAAGATGGACTCTAAGGTCACATGACTTACTTGGGCTGCTGCTGCTGCGGCGTGCGCCTGCTGGACGAGGTGGAGGACGACGGCGTGCCGGAGGAGTGGCCATGATGGCTGCCGTGGCCGTGGTGGCCGGGGTGGGTCATGTGACCGGCGTGAGCGTGGGGGGGCGCGTGAGACGACTGCGGGGTGGAGCCGGGGTACAGGGGCGTGCCCAGGGCCTGCTGGCTGGGCGTGGTGTAGGAGTAGCTCGGGGTCATCATGGGCGTGGCCATGGGCTGCTGAGGCGTCGCAAATACCTGAAGTACACGGAAGTACACGTCAACAAAACGTTGAATCTACATGACGTCGACTGTAAGTTGAGGTTTCAACGTCTACATGAGTATAGAGTATGACAATCATAACAGAAACAATAAAAGTTATACTACAGAGCCTCATGGATTAATACTACGAAGCATCACAGAGTAATACTACGAAGCCTCGCGGAGTAATACTACAAAGCCTCAAAGATTAATACTACGAAGCCTTGCAGAGTAATACTACAAAGTCTCAGAGTAATACTACGAAGCCTCACAGATTAACATTACGAAGCCTTGCATAGTAATACTACAAAGTCTCACAGAGTAATACTACGAAGGGTCGCGGAGTAATACTACAAGGTCTCACAAAGTAATACTACGAAGGCTTGCGGAGTAATACTACAAGGTCTCACAAAGTAATACTACGAAGCCTCGCGGAGTAATACTACGAAGCCTCGCGGAGTAATACTACGAAGCATCACAGAGTAATACTACAACGCCTTGCAGAGTAATACTACAAAGCCTCAAAGATTAATACTACGAAGCCTTGCAGAGTAATACTACAAAGCCTCAATGATTAATACTACAAAGCCTTGCAGTGTAATACTACAAGGTCTCACAAAGTGATACTAAGAAGGCACGCGGAGTAATACTACAAGGTCTCACAAAGTAATACTGCAAAGCCTCGCGGAGTAATACTACAAGGTCTCACAAAGTAATTATACGATTCCTCGCGGAGTAATACTACAAGGTCTCACAAAGTAATACTACGAAGCCTCGCGGAGTAATACTACAAGGCCTCACAAAGTTATACTATGAAGCCTCGCGGAGTAATACTACAAGGCCTCACAAAGTAATACTACGAAGCCTCGCGGAGTAATACTACAAGGCCTCACAAAGTTATACTATGAAGCCTCGCGGAGTAATACTACAAGGCCTCACAAAGTAATACTACGATTCCTCGCGGAGTAATACGACAAGGTCTCACAAAGAAATACTGTGAAGCCTTGTGGATTAATACATAGTGGGTCAACAAGAAGACTTTTTTTGTCTGATAACTACTGTAATAGATTTAATGACCAGGTGTTCGAAGGTTCATGAATCTCTGGTTAGAAAACATGGTAGATGTTTGTAAACATCTTCTAACCACATGTGGATCTTACGTGATAAGCCGACGAGCTTCCTCCTCCTCCGGTGCTGCCGCTGTAGCCGTACTGGCTGGAGCTCCACTGGGCCGGGGTGGTGTTGGGGTTCTGACCCTGGCCCGTGACCGCCGCGATGGCGTTGAACATCTGGGAGGTCATGTTCCGGGGCAGCGCGTTCACCGCTCGCGTCAGGTCTGAAGGAAGGGAAATAAAAAGATGAGGATCCGTTCGTCCTGTCGTCTCGACGGCGGCTCAGGACACGGACCCGCGATGTTGATGTTGGCGGGCGTTGCGTTCAAAGACGCCGGCGTCCTCGTGCGACTGCTGTTGCTCGGCGTGATGCCTGTGGACGGAACACATGGATTTTATAAGAAAAATAATTGTGTGAAACAAACGATGTTTTGATTTGAATCCACATCACAATCTATCATTGTTATAGTTTCAGACAGGAAAGACTTTTACAGTGATTTACTTGTTCTTAGTTTTATTTTTATGAATAATAGCTGTGTTGGTGTGTCTAATTGGAAAAAACTATTTCAAATCAATAAAGTTCTACCTAACCCAATTTTCTGTTTTTGATCGATTGTTTAAAAATTATTAACATCACATTTAATTGTATTTATTTTGCCACTTTAATGCGATGTCTCCATTTTATATTTTGTTATTTTTTATTTATGTCATTTATGCTTATTTCATTCTTTTTATTTATAGGTTATTATTTTAATAACAGTTCGAAATTAAATAAAGTTATTTTATTCAAATAAATTGATGTATCAATCATTTCATCGTAATATGCAGTAAAGTGTAACATGTGGTTAACAGGCAGTACAACGACCAAAAAAAGGACTGAATGGCCAAACTTTTTGTTTGTGTTTTTCTTTCTTTTTGTTTTTATTTTGTGTTTTTTGTTCCGAGTTCTTTTTTTATCTTAATTAAGAGGTATGTATCTTTACATATTTTCATATTTTTTTTTATGAATAAACTGTATATGTTTGAGTGTGTGTGTGGATATATATATATATATATATATATACTTTTATTTTTACATCTGCAAAAATGTTATTTCCCTTCTTCTGATGGACATTTTTTCTCTCATATTATTTATTTTCTCCGTGTATCACACCATTTACACTGCTGTACCGTTTGTTTCATGTAAAAAATCGATAAACAAATATCTCAAAAAATAAAAAACTATGAAGAACTATTGCAATTATATATTTTCTCTAAATCCAAACCCTCAACAAGAGAAGAAGAGCAGCAGGAGGTGAGCTGGTACCTGGCACAGGCTCCTGGTAATGGTCCTTGAACCAGCGGAACAAACCGTTCACCGACGTGAAAATCTGGGATCGGTAGCGGAAGCCGTCGGGAGTGATGGTGACGTACTCCACTCTGCAGGGAACCAGACGGGTTAGTTCAAGGTCTGACGCACAAGACTTCCAGAAGCTTCTCACCTGGGTTTCCCTCGCGGCTGATACCCGAGGATGAACTTTCCCGGCAGTTCTTTGCAGGCGGATATGAAGTAGGGGATGAAAGTGGGTTTCTCTCTCTTGGTTTTGACCAACAGCTCCTCCATTTTCTGCGGTCAAAGAAAGAACGAGTCAGGGAGGCGATGAAAGACGAGAGGCGTCTCACTCGTTCGTTCATCACCTCTTTGATTCCTCCTTTGCAGTCCTGGAAGTACTTGTGGCTCAGAAGGTCGCGAGCAAACGAGGCCATCGGCTGAATGTAGCGAGCGGTGATTTCATCCAGGTCTTCGAATTCCTGGAGAGAATCCGACGTCAGCTTCTTTCAGATTATTCTCACTGACCCGAGGTCTTACCTCGGTGTTGATCCAGAGGGTGTGACCTAAGCTGAAGGCGTTCTCTTTGCCTTCTTCTCGCACGTCCACGTGCTGGTAGATGTTGTCGGCCACCTGCAAGCACAGTTGGGTCAGTGGGGCCGCCGGGGGGGGGGGGGGGTCGCCCGGAGGTCGTCGTGCGACAGGTTCCGTACCTTCCAGGTGACGGTGAGATGATTCTCTCCTTTGCTGCTGGGCCGGATGATCAGGTCTCCCTGGTCCAGAGCCTCCATCATCTTCTCCGCCTGGTTGAAGCTGATGTTGTGGAAGTTCGGGTGAGCGATGACGCGCTTGATGTAGGCTGGAGGGAAAACGAAACATAAACAATGCGGCTTGTTCACGGCACTTTGAGGTACATCTCCCCCTCCTTTGAAGGACCGCTCAAAAGAGCACGTCGTCCATAAAGGGAGCAACACTTACGAGTTCTCTGCTGTTTCTTCTTCAGCTCCTCTTCCCGCTTGTGGTCGTCCGTCTCTGCATCGAAGTCGTAGTACGTGTCCTTGGGGAGCTTCCACTCGTTCTCCTTGTCCATCAGATCGGAGGTTCGGCACGTGAGGTCGACGCTGAACTTCTCGATGTCGATTTTCATGATGCGGCAGTGAACCGTCATCCCGACCTGGCGGAGCAGAGACGGAGGATTGAGTTTCCTGAAGGTCCACAGTTTACACTTGGATGAGTCGAGACGACAGACTCTATTAATCCATATGAATATTTAAAGAAAAACTCTATTTTCATCGAAATATTGACATTAGAAAATGATCTTAAGCTCCGCCCACTGAAAACACATTTTTCTGGAGATGAAATCTTCTTGACCATAACTGCACCCAATGTGCTGTGATTGGTCAAGCATGGAGGTTTGTCACTGCGTGTCATCAATCAAGGTAGGAAGTCTCCACCTCCAAGGGACTCGTTGTTTAAACAAAGGCATGATAAACTTTTTTCCAAGCCTAAATACTGGTTATTTAAATTTATATTTTATAAATCTTGCATACGCTTCAATTGAAGATTGTCAAATATAAATATAGGAAGAATTTCTATCAAGTGTTTTTATATTCAATATTTTTAACTTATTTTTTTATTTTGAGAGACAGTTTGACAAAAATTGACCGGAAATTATCATTATTTCTGTTTTTATTATATTATTAAAAAAATTCTCAATATAATGTGAACATGTTTACTGCTGTGACGATTCAAATTGAACGAAGAAGGGAAGAAAAAAGGAAGATCTGATCTTAACTGTACTAAAGTATGTGACATACGTTGACAGCTCAGCCTGAGGAAATGAGTTTAAATAAAAAGAGCGTCACCTTCACTCGCTCCTCAGGGTGTTTGACCATCTTGTCACTGAGAAACTTGGTGGGAATGAAGCCTTGGACGCCGTTGTCCAACCTGGTCCGCACCCCGATGGCCTGACCTGGACACGAGCCGCTGTCGAAGTGGTTCCACACCTGCGTCAGAAACGGATGTGGCGTCAAGTCCACGTTCCAGAGAGTCCGAGGGAGGCGAGGACGAGTCTCGTACTTCACTGAGCTCTGGGAAGTTGTCCTGCTGGCAGAAGGGACACTGCCAGAGTCCTGTGCTGTCGTTTCTGATGGCTTGATCGTAGCTCTCCCCTTGAGGGCGCCGGTGAGCAATACCGGTCACCACACACGTGATCAGCTTTCCTGGAAGCAGACAGAAGAACGGGCGTCAGAACACTTCCGTGAATCCACCAGAGAACAACGCTTCGTTGTCCAGCCTGGGCCGCGCCGCGAGGACGATGTGTTACCGATGTAAAAGGTCTCCGGCGTCTCCTTGGTGAGCAGGTTGAACACTTCTTCTGTGTTGGGAACCCTGTAGGGAACTCTCAGATCTTTGTATCTGCAGCTCAGCTCCGCACGGATGTCGTACAGAGTGATACCCTTGTTGCCGTAACCCTGGAGGGACGGAATTCAGAAGTTTAACGTCGTGAAACCTTCGTGTCGTCTCGACAGCCCACCTGTCTCTCCAGCTCCTCGGCGAACGCGTCCAGATCTAGATCTTTGAGACGCTCGGGATTTTCCAAGATCTCCTCCAGAGCTCCTGCGGGGTTGGCGTCTTCTGCCGACTCGTCATACTCCAGGGCGTCCACGGCCATCTTTCGAGCCCACTCGTACGTCTCGGGGTGCACGCGAGACCCGTCCAGAACCTCGATGTACGAGTCCGTGCTGTCGATCGAGACAAACAAGGCTTGATATATTTCATCATGTCCTGGTTTTCATCTACATCAATGTGAGCCACGAGAGTGAAGACATCTTAAATGAACCATCGGTCACTCAAGCAAACACTGATGAGCAGAGACGCGTCTAAATACAGACCTGTCTCCGAGCGAGGCCGTGTCGATCTTAATAAAGCCGGCACAGTTGATGAACACTTTGGGTCCCATGTGACACATGGTGACGAGCTGGGTCCGATTCTCCAGACGGGTGTTGTTCTGCTTCAGAATCTGCAAGAGCACCGAAATAATGTGATGATTATTGCGATGGCTTGTTGACACCAGGCGTCTGAAACTCAATCAAAACAAGGAGCTTTAACAGATTGAATCCTGATGGCGAAATCACTTATTTTAATTCGTTTTTTCTTAGAGGCTCTGAATTATTTCTGTGTTTGTCCTCCTTCATCATCTCGGTATAGTTGACATCCATAATGTCTGTTCCTTATCTCAATCAGTGGCATCTTAATATGTCACTATATAAACGTGGATATTAATGTACAGTATTTTCCGGACTATAAGTGGCTCCGGAGTACAAGTCGCACCAGCCATAAAATGCATAATAAAGAAGGAAAAAACATATATAAGTCGCACTGGAGTATAAGTCGCATTTTTGGGGGAAATTTATTTGATAAAATCCAACACCAAGAACAGACATGTCATCTTGAAAGACAATTTAAAATAAAAATAGAGGCAACAACAGGCTGAATAATTGTATGTTACGTTACATGAACTGAGAACCTGGTATGTTAACATAACATATGAAGAGTTATTCAGAGAACTATAGCATAAAAAACTAAGAAGTTTACCAAACCATCCGTGTAACTCCAAATAACTCAAATCTTCATCCTCGCGTCACTTTTAAACAACTAACTAACTCCGGAGGTAGAAGATGCGGCGCTTCCTCTTCTACGTGGAAATGATCAACACAGGCCTAGAGCGCCCTCTTGTGGTTTAGTGTGAAAATAACATGTGAAATGATATACCGGTAATAATGTGTTAATAATTTCACACATGAGTCGCTCCCGGCCAAAGGACTTATTGTCAGGAAAATACGCCACTTTGATTCACCCTCCGGGGACCACATTCATTTATTCAGCAGGGCAGGATTTGGCCTCTGGGTTACATCAAAAACCTGACCGTTCCTTTCTGTCCACAGAATGATTTACTACCGTCAACTGATGTCAGTACATGTTCAAGCAGTACCGTAGCATTATTTTCCTGAAAAATAAATCTAAATAAAAATAATTCTCTCGTTTGCATCGGTTCTATGAGAAGCCTCACTTTGACAGATTTAGAGAACCATTATTTAACATCGAACCGTCTGAAACAGCCGAAATATAGTAAGTAAGTAAGTAATATTTATTTATATAGCGCTTTTCGAGACCAGGGTCACAAAGCGCTTAAACAATCAAAACAATACTCAAAAAAGTACATACTTTAAAGATCAAGATATGGTGATGTAGTTAAGAGTTTGCTCTTCTGAGAAGACGGACTAATAATCCACATACCTTGAGCAGGTGAGAGCCCTTCCTCGGTCCCAGGCCACAAACGAACTGGACGAGGCTCTGGGTGTGCGGGTGAGCGATGGCTCGGTTCACATCCACGCCGACCTCGTTGACGCGGTTGATGAACTCACAGTACAGAGCGTTGAGGAGATCCTCCTTCACCACATGCTCCTGATCAGAAAAAAGTTTTAAAAAAGGGGATCACGACATCTAATGGCGGGGGTCCTCGGCACTCACCTGTTGGGGGTGGAGCTTCAGACAGAGGATGTCTTCGTCAGTGCTGCAGACTTGAGCGTACTCCATGAGCGGATCTTGGATCTTTCTGGCGATAGACACTGCCTGTCGCAGCAAGGGCGGGTAGTCCCGGAAGTCGGTCTAAACATGGATACACGTGGAGAGTGTCAAGACGGCAGCGACGTGTCGTTTATATTCTGCTACTGTGGTTTAAACGGTGACCTCAGACTTCTTGCTGTTCATGTACAGAGTTGCCAGCTCGTTGTCGACCAGCTCGACTCCTACAGCGGGCAGAGAAGACTCTTGCTCCAGCTCACTGACCGCCCTCTTGATGTCTTCTATGATCATCTGAGCGTCTCTGCAACAGAGTAGAAGCGTCTATAAGAACACGTGTCCTCCAGCTTATGAGCTTAAATCAAGATTCACCTGTTTTCACCTGCAACCGCCACGACGTGAGGCTTCTTATTGGATAAAAACTTCTTGAGGTTTTCGATGTCTTTGGCCTGATGAAAAAAAGAAACATTCATCGATTAGGATGCTAGAATTGGGAATGATGGTAGTCGTGAAACGCACCTTCTTTTCTCTCTCATCCTCCCTAAACGCATTCCTCCTCTTCATGAAGTACGGCAGGCGCAGGAAGTCGACCACCTCGCCTTCGCCGTTGATCAGAGCACAGAAAACAGGCGTGTCTCTGCAGAAGCACCGGAGAACATTAGCTGAAGGCCTGCGAGGCTAACATCTTCCTCCGAGTGAACAGAATCTGATACGATACGCATCACGGTACAGGGTCAACGATACGATACATAGTGATAGTGTAGTAACAAATATATATGTGTAGTATTGTCCAGTACTTGACTCTGGTGTTGTGATAGTGTAGTAACAAGTATATATGTGTAGTATTGTCCAGTACTTGACTCTGGTGTTGTGATAGTGTAGTAACAAGTATATATGTGTAGTATTGTCCAGTACTTGACTCTGGTGTTGTGATAGTGTAGTAACAAGTATATATGTGTAGTATTGTCCAGTACTTGACTCTGGTGTTGTGATAGTGTAGTAACAAATATATATGTGTAGTATTGTCCAGTACTTGACACTGGTGTTGTGATAGTGTAGTAACAAGTATATATGTGTAGTATTGTCCAGTACTTGACTCTGGTGTTGTGATAGTGTAGTAACAAGTATATATGTGTAGTATTGTCCAGTACTTGACTCTGGTGTTGTGATACTGTAGTAACAAATATATATGTGTAGTATTGTCCAGTACTTGACTCTGGTGTTGTGATAGTGTAGTAACAAGTATATATGTGTAGTATTGTCCAGTACTTGACTCTGGCGTTGTGATAGTGTAGTAACAAGTATATAGGTGTAGTATTGTCCAGTACTTGACTCTGGTGTTGTGATAGTGTAGTAACAAGTATATATGTGTAGTATTGTCCAGTACTTGACTCTGGTGTTGTGATAGTGTAGTAACAAGTATATATGTGTAGTATTGTCCAGTACTTGACTCTGGTGTTGTGATAGTGTAGTAACAAGTATATATGTGTAGTATTGTCCAGTACTTGACTCTGGTGTTGTAATATCTACAGACCACATGACTCTTGACGAAGTCGTAACTGCTTTCAAACCAAAATATGTCCAAACATCAGCTTTAAAAGCTGCTGGAGTGACTGTATCCTCTCATCCTCAGTCATGACTGAGATCTCGCAGGATTTCATTGCCCTTTAGCTATGGACGATGTAGCGACTGCTGCCATCTAGAGGCCTGAAGTTTAATTGCAACACAAAAATGAACAAACGGCGCAAATATTTGCTACCATTGTAAAATTAAAAAAAATATTGATGCAGTATTGTGAGAGAAATATCACCATAATTAAGTGTATTGATATTTTCTTACACCCCTACTCAGGATCGTACAAGAAATCGTCAAGTCTACACTGTTGAACTCTCAAACAGCTCGTCTTGTAAAGAAGTTACACGTGTTGTCGTTTGAACTTTTATCAATAACTCTTAGTAATAAAAAACATTATAACTCACAATAACTCATTACACACACCTGCTGGGTCCGTAGGCGACACCAAGCACTCGGATTCCTTTCCCCTGAACATCATCCATCAGATCATCGTCCTCCTCCACCTGCTGATCCGGTCTATAAGGAGACACCTTCAGCCAATTATATAATCTGCGACAGCAGGACTGGAGAAGCAGAAACAAATGGAAGCATTATTAAAAAAAACAAATTCATTAGAAACCTTAGGGGACAACAAGTGTCCAAGTTGAACTCTTTACCCTGACGATGCTTTCTTTGGCTTCAGCGATTAGTTTGCTTTTAAGCTCCTTGGCCATCTGAGGGTAGAGGAACTGCGTGAGGGCTCTCTCTATGGCCGAGGTTCTCTGCCGGTTCCACTCCTGCACCTGATGACTGAACTCGTCCCTGTAGTAGAACTGTTTGATCTCATCAAAGTACGTCTGGTCGCCAGCAAACCTGAAGAGAAATGCAAAAGAAAGGTTCATTTTTTATTCATTCGAATTCCTTCTGTTCGGTTGAAAAAAATGGACTTCAAAACCGAATCTTTTTGTTAACGTCGGCTCCTGACGATGAAAACTTACACTTTAGGTCCGACAAGATCGATCGAGATGTCGATTTTCAGAAGTCCCTCGTCCTCAGCGAGAAACATCTTCAGAAACTGTTCGCCGTTGAGCTCTTTCACAGCTTTGTTCTTCAGGTACTTGAAGGAGTTGGCGAAGCTGCTCTCGTCGATTTCCTGCGAGGAACCGAAAAATCAATCGCACATGTCAAAGGTTTATGGAAGTAGATCAGTGACAGAGTATTGAAATGTTGATTTTAACATTTCAAATGTTGACTTTTTTATTGAAATCTTGTTTTTAAGAATCAATTATTTGTTTTTTGAATGATTAAATGAACTTAATTCTATATTAAAAGCTTGTAGTTGTTTTTATTGAATAATTAAGTTCAATAATTAGAACTTTCAGCCTATCGTGAGCTTCACAGATGATCACTTGACTATGATTGAGTATTTCGATACTCTGTAGGTATTGTCTGGTGTCAATATTAAACCAACATTTTTATAGTAAATAAAAGATAAAAAAGAAAAAGAAAATGAATAAAATGAAAAAAAGTGAATTATTTTTGATTAATTATAGGAAAAAGAACAATAAACTAAAGGTGTTGCAACAAATGAAATAATGAAAAATATCCAATTTCTTCTAATTAAACTTTTAACGAAAACACATTCAACCTTTCTATATACAAATTATTACATTTCAATTAATACTGCATATAAAAATAAACGTGAAAACATTTGAATTAAAAAAATCAATTTCAACATTTGAAACATAAAAGGTGAAGATGATGCGTGAAGAAAAAGTAAGCCGACCTTTTTCCCCTTCTTGGTGGGCTTGATGTTTATCTTCGCCCTCTCCTGGAACGTTTGTCTGAGGACGTGTCTGACGAGCGGCTCCCTGGCGATCTGCATGGCCACCATGTACCTGGTCCCTTCCAGCACCGCCTCTGGGGTGGAGAACTGGCTGCAAAGGTAGTCTTTGGCGAGATCCAGCGGCTCGGCGGGAAACTGCTCCGTCTCGTGACGCTGGTAACTGTCTCTCAGATTTTCTCCGAACTGCTCTGGGGTCAAACCGAACTTCTTCGCCAGCCCGTCTGCAACACGTCAAGAAGCTGTAGCCATTGTACAAACTAAACGTGGCTCGTTCGGATAAAAAAAAAAAACACACCAAGTCCAACACTCTGACAGATGCTGTACATGTCTCGTCGAGAAGCCAACTTGAGGTCAGGTCCTTTCTGCTCCTCCTCTTCCTCCACTTCCACCTCCTCCTCCTCACCTACAGCAGATCATCTCATCACACTTCCAGTCACTTCCCACAAAAAATATCCTCTGATCCGCTTACCGTCTTCATTGACTTCCTTTATTTTCTTGAGTTTCTTCTTGCCGGATTTGGCAGCGTTCTGCATCTTGGGGATGTCTCGGCCGTAGTAGAGAAGGAAGTGATGATACACGTCACCCAGCTCTTCCAGGGTCTGGACGTCTTTCAGTCTAGAGGGAGCACGAGGGACATTAACGACCATTGTACATTCAGGGGGGTCGAGTCGAGACACACCTCTCCATGTCAGAGGTGTCGAGGGGTCGGATCCCGTCGGCCAAAGGTTTGT
Source organism: Callionymus lyra (assembly GCF_982586985.1). Lineage (NCBI taxonomy): Eukaryota > Metazoa > Chordata > Actinopteri > Syngnathiformes > Callionymidae > Callionymus > Callionymus lyra. The sequence continues at coordinate 5,226,041 of NC_141831.1, read as the reverse complement.
CTGGGTCTGCTGAGATCTGCTCGAACTGGTACGCTTGCATCTTCTGAAACAAGCGACTTAAATTCTGCTTCCTGGTCTTCAGTTGAGTCCACTGGTGTTTGTAGGGAGGAAAAAAAAAATGATTCAAGACATGTTCTCAAATGGTCTTTTACCTTCCATTCATTCTATTCTGAATTTTCAAACACAAAGCATAGTTTTCAAAACAGAATGAACAAAAGGCACAACCATGACATGTATTCATCTGATCAAAGCCACCGTACCTTCTCATCCCACTGCCAGACCTTCCACAGGTCATTGATGTTCAGCTCTGGCTCCACATATTCTTTTCTGTAAAAGGCTATGAATGGAACCTAGAAAAGTTTTTTTTAGAAACATTATGACATTGATCCAATATATTAAATGTATCCCGTCTTCTCTGGTTGCTGACCTCAAACTGCTGGTTCCTCATGAAGTTAAGGGCCTCCTTGATCTTGGCGATGGTGCTGGGACCCTTTCGGCTGAAGTTGGTCGTCGTACCCCTGTCCAGGTAATCTGTGCTCTCCTATTGAAGTCAAACATGAAACGATGTATTTGCTACTGCGTCGCATATGAGTAGTTAATTTAAAGTGTAACAACTTGAGATCTAAGTACTATCTGCAGTAACAATCTGACCTGCATGGAGATGGTCAGAGTAGAGAAACCGTGTCTGAAGATCCACTCAGCTTCCTCCTCCAGCTCATCATCCTCAGCAGGTTTCACTGGGATGGCTCGTAACTGCAACATGTGACATCAACTCAATAAGACCCAGAACATTAGTTTTTTTCAAATGGTTTTCATTTAGAAACACACCTGGAACCTCTCGGGCATGTCGGTGGAGCGGATCTCATTGTCCTGGTCGGTCATGTGACTACTCTCCAGCTCGCTGGGCTCATAGATCTCGAAGATGCTCTTCCTCCCCACTCGCCTCTTGATCTGTTTCTTGGGTCTGTCCCAACCTTCTTCATCCTGGTCCTCCTCCTCCTCCTCGCCTTGGTCATAAGCATCTGCGTCGAAGTCTGCGAAGTCAAAGTCACCGCCAAAGATCTCCTGGGCCTCCTGGAGGGCTCTGAAGGGCCAAAGATGGAGGCAGTTGTATCAGTGATTGAAAAAAACAAACAGTGAATCTTAGCTGAAGTGAAAACTCACGCGTCAGTGTATCCTGAGAACCTCTTTCCTCGCTTCTTTGTGATTGGCTGTCCGTCATCATCCACAATGAAGTCGTCAATGTCTAGAAAGTTAAAGTTAATAGGACTCAGTCACTCAATCCCTGTGATGCTGCTAAAGATCTGACATACCGGACTCCTCATCCTCCTCCTCTTCAAGGTCATCCTGTTGTTGCAGAGGCTCCTCGACGGTTTCGCCTTCCTCCATGTCCCCGTCCCCGTCGCCGTCCCCATGAAAGATTTCATCAGCGATGAGGTCTTTACCGTCGTCATCATCGTCTTCCAGTGGCTTCACTCGGTCGTACTTCCTCTGCGACAAAAAAGTCAAGTATCATTAAAAATAGGGTTTTCTAACGTAATAATTGTATTATTGATCATAAATGTATTATTATTATTACCCTTCTTTTAACTTTTACACCCAAGTTTTCCTCGATCAGGTCAAGATCTTCATCATCCAGATCATCGTAAACTGTGAGGAGAAATCAGACACTTTATACTCATGCATGTTTTATCTATATATCATTTTAATGCACAATTAGAGGCTTTTTTACTTTTTAAAACCATACAAGAAACATTATTATTTAATTTGATGACAAATAAATGTACACATTCATTTATCTTTCACAAATATTGCAAACCAAGATAAAAAGAAAAAGTTTTAAAGTCTTAAACATACCGCGCTTTTTACGCCGATGCCTAACTTCTTCGTCAGAGTCACTGGCAGCAGGTGCTTCACCCTCACTCCCACTCCCACTCCTCCGAGGTCCTTCTTCTTCTTCCTCGTCATCATCTCCGTCATCGATGAGGCCACGCAGATTTCCCCTCTCATCCTGGTCCTCTGTGTTGTCCTCGTCCTCTTCATCTGTCGGGACATGAGAGATGATGATGATTCACACTGGAGCACGTACGGAGGACACGAGTGTTGAGAGCTTACCGTCCTCCTCCAAAAACCTTTGAGTCTTCTTCGGCTTCAGATCCTTCTCTGCCAACTCTTCCTCAGACTCCTCGGCCTCACTGTCTATGAAGTCAGCCATGTCTGCTGCTCCTACAAGTATGAACACAAGACGAAGCTGTTAGACGTGTAACCTTCATAAAACTTTTTAGTAACATGTCTTACAAGTATTAGAACATAATTTCTTATCACTCAGAAATGTATAAAGTATCCAAACTAGCCTTAATATGCAGGTTGTAGCCTTGTCATTACAGAATTTGGATTCTGGATTAAAATAGATCCACAGCATGGGAAACTTGTTGCCTGGCAACTATTTGGCAAAACTGTTGCCATGTTATAAGAAAGTTCCACCATCATAATGATATATTAGTCCAGGGTATTTGGCATTATGTTACATTCTTTATTCCTTCTGTTTAACTTCCATATTCTTTTCCTTTCCATGTTCTCCAAGTGAGAAGTCTCATAATGTTTGACGTAAACTATCCTTTACCACATCTTGTTCTTCTTTGCCGTGGCAGATAATTGTTTTCGTTTAATTTACCATCTATATCAAAATAGTAGCTCGACTCATCTTCACCATCGGTTGCTGTTAAACTATCGTTTTTCACAACTCAAAGGATATTTTATGGCTCATCAGAGACTTCAAAATTCACCTTTAAGCCTCATATGGCCGTTTAATGTAACGTTTTGAAATGTAACGGGTGAGCCGATCATTTTCAAGCGTGTCTAAGAGCAGATAGAAGCTAAAATAACTGTCTTCTCTCATCATTCTGTGAGGAGAACCGTGCAGGAGTGAAGATGATCCAGCGTTGTGACCAAACTTAAGGCAATGATGTCATCAGTTCGCCTTTGTGACGTTCTAACCACCGCACAATGATGCAGCTCGATACTTTGTTGACCATATTATGGTCTGTTATATCACCGTTGTTGTCAAAGAGGCTTCATGGTTGAAGAGCAAGATATTGACTTGTACAGACTTTCCAGTCTCTTTACACATGACTCGCACACACACCGACTTCTGTGCGATCAGACGAAAGATAGAAACACGATTAACACTAACAATGCTGCAGGAGGTTTACATGTAGTATTAGACATTACATATCGTGGTAGTTACTTCATATGGACACATAATGTGCCCGGTTTCCCGGCATGTATCATTACTAGCATGTTAGCTTCCGAGCCACCGGTGGTGTTAGCGAAGGGATATCCCGGATTCGAACACAAAACCCTTAGAAATCGAAGCGTTAAATTGACGTTACGTGGGTTTATTAGGATGTGGTGACCTCGTCGTGCCAGGTGCGGGTTAAATAACGAGGCCTCGGGTCCAACTTCAGAGACCTGCGTCTTTCAAATCCTTTCACACAGCTAGCTTAGCATTAGCATCTTCAACAACAAAAACACCACAAGCGACTCGTCCTAAGATGGACGGACGTTTTACAACCGCTCGTTTCGACAGAAGACGTGGATGCGGCACTTACACGTAGACGCGTCCGCCTTCTTATCCCCCTTTAATAGTTTTGTTCTGTGTTTTGGTGCGTCGGGGAGATGAAGAAGTAAAGATGGCCGAGTGTGTGTGTGTGCGCGGCGTGAAGATGCTGTGAGTGGAGCTCGAGCGCACAACAGCGCCTCCTGGTGGCGACACCGCGAGGAGTCGTTCAGAAAGTAAACAGCATCTAAAATAGCATCTTATATAAGTTGTTTTATTTATTTTAAAGGATTATCTATTCTATAGAAAATTCAAGACTCCCAAAAGCCAGAATTAAGCTAATATAACCGATATTATCAGAGTCACATGATTTACTGCCAGCGTTGTAAAACAACACTCAATTTTGTAAATGTTTAGAATATAATTAAATAAATAAAATGAAATGATAATAATAATAATAATAATAACATATATTATATATGTACAATAATATATATATATATTTTATATATATTGTAAGTAAGCAAGTAATTTTTATTTGTATAGCGCTTTTCCAGACCAGGGTCACAAAGCGCTTAAACAATCAAAACAATATTCAATAAAGTATATACTTTAAAGGTCAAGATAAAAGTGATAACACAACAGGAGTTCCAGAAAATCAAATATATAATAATAATAATAACATATATTATACATATATAATATATGTTATTATTATTATTATTATGATTTAATTTTATTTATTTAATTATATTCTAACCATTTACAAAATTGAGTGTTGTTTTACAACGCTGGCAGTAAATCATATATATATATTAAATGAAATGAAATGAATATAAAAGACATCACTTTTATGTGCCACATAATCAATTAAAAAATATATAATTAACGAGATTAATAAAATACAATGAAATTAAAAAGAGACATTACATTGCAACAAAAAAAAGTAAAAAAAATAAAATGACATGAACATATAAGCATTTGAATGAATACAACTTGAGTAATACGATGAAACTATTAATGAGATGAAAAAAAAGGAATAAAATACGCTAACATTAGAAGAGACAAAATAGTACACAATTAAATAAAATTAAAATAATAAATAAAGTAATAATTAACAACAACAAAAATATAAACAAAAATAAAAGTAAAAATAAATAATTGAAGTGGCAATGGCAGACGGGTAGGACGAGTTCTTGACACGGATTCTGGTCTGCATTGGTCTTAGTCTACAAGACAAGAGGGTTTGCTCAGACTAAGGAACCTCCCGGAAATCCTCAGTGAAGTATTTCTCTTTGTTCTTATTTTATTTTGATTATTTTTTATGAAAAATTGCTGTATTTGCTGTGGATAAACAATTAACCTAAACTAAGACGATGAAGAAAGTAAACATGCAGTTCACACTCCGCGCCACACAGGGCGCTGTGACGCAGACCAGCGGACACCACTTTCGACTCTCTCGCTTTGTGACGTAGGCGAGGAACGACAAGTCACCGGTGTTTCTCTGAGGCAGGAACCAAAATGTTGCTCATCTTCTCGCTCCTCGTTCCTGCTCTGCTGACCTTCATGTCCGGTCAGAGCTGCGGCTCCGAGTTGAACTTCGTGACCTGCGGCTCCGTCGTCAAACTTCTGAACGTCAAACACAACGTGAGGCTTCACTCGCATGACGTGCGCTACGGTTCCGGTGAGTACGGTTCCGGTGAGTCCACGAGTCCAAACACACACAACTAAACAACAACTTCTAGAACTTCTAGAACTTATGTCGCACTTTCTTCAGGGAGTAGAAGCTCAGAGGTTCAGTCTGAAGGATCAACTCTTCTCTATTTTATAAAAAAAATACATTAATAATAATCATATTGACGATAAATCGATACATATTTAAAAACACAATATCAGTATTTTATTTATTTTAATCTTGTCAGTTTTTATGCAGAGAGAAGAAACAAATTGTTCTTATTTCTGCCCATTTTATAAAGTTATTTTTCTTCACTTTCATTCTCACAACATTAAGAAAATTAAAGTTGTCAAAAGAAGATTAAACCTCAACATTATATTAAGATTACAGTACACAAATAATAACAAAAACGCTAATGAATCATGATTATAAAATAAGCAACAAAAATAAAAATAAATATATAACTATTAAACATTAGTAAAAATACTTCATAGTTAAATGATCTCTTTGTTGACATTGTTGTTTTAAATATGTTTTTTTTCTGTGTGATTATTTATGATACTATTATTATTATCTTTATTTTTGACGTTATTTATTTTGTTGTTGATGTAAAACTTTATTTATATTTATTATTATTATTTTTTAAACAAACGTGACGAATAACTCTTAATTTCCGATTATATTTTAATTTTTTTAATAATATTGAATAAATATATACTTCTTATTATCAAAACAGTACATATGTAGTATTGTGTTGTTGTACATGTGATTAGTTATAATGCTATTATTATTATCTTAATTTTTTTTATGTTACTTATCTTGTTGTTATTGTATTAATATTTCTTATTATTTAAACAAACGTGACGAATAACTCTTAATTTCCGATTATATTTTAATTTTTTAAATAATATTGAATAAATATATATTTCTTATTATCAAAACAGTACATATGTAGTATTGTGTTGTTGTACATGTGATTAGTTATAATGCTATTATTATTATCTTAATTTTTTTATGTTACTTATCTTGTTGTTATTGTATTAATATTTCTTATTATTTAAACAAACGTGACGAATAACTCTTAATTTCCGATTATATTTTAATTTTTTTAATAATATTGAATAAATATATATTTCTTATTATCAAAACAGTACATACGTAGTCTTGTGTTGTTGTACATGTGATTAGTTATAATGCTATTATTATTATCTTAATTTTTTTTATGTTACTTATCTTGTTGTTATTGTATTCATATTTATTATTTTTTAAACAAACGTGACAAATAATTCCCAACTATATTTTTCTTTTTTAAGTAAGGTTGAATAAATGTATATTTCTTATTATCAAACCAGTACGTATGTAATCTTGTTTTGTTTGTGTTGTTGTACATGAGATTAGTTATAATACTATTATTATTATTGTCACTTTTCTTTTTTAAGTTAATAAGGTAGTTGATTTAAATGTTCTTCTTGTATTTATATTTATTATAATTTTTAAAATAAAACAAGTAACTTAACTTTTCGATTGTATTTCTCTTTGTAAAATAAGGTTAAATTAAAAGAATATTGTGTTATTGTCAAAGTAATATGTATGTAGTCTTGTGATTAGTGATATTATTATTACTGTCGCTTCTCTTTTGGATGTTATTTATGTTTTGGTTGATGTCAATGTTGTTATTGTACATATTAATTACTAATATTTTAAAAATTAACATTACAATTAACCATCTTTTGTTAAATAAGATTCAATAAATCAAAAACGTGTGTCCATTTATCAGCTAATATGTATGTAGTCGTGTGTTTGGCGTCAGGTCTCATGACGCGTGTGTTTCCTGCGAGACAGGAAGTGGTCAGCAGTCGGTGACCGGCGTCACATCGGTGGAGGACAGCAACAGCTACTGGAGCGTCCGCGGGACGAGGGATTCCTTTTGTTACCGAGGGACGCCGGTCAAGTGCGGTCAGAACATCCGCCTCACTCACGTCAACACCGGCCGGAACCTGCACAGCCACTACTTCACGTCCCCGCTGTCGTCCAACCAGGTGACCTTGACTTCTGTCCAATCGTATGTTATGTTTATTATCGTCCTTTCATGGTTTATATTTCAATAAAGAGTATAAAGCAAATCATTTTTTTTATTTGCAATTATACTTCCGGCCGCTAGATGGCAGTGTTCATTCACATCTGAAGAAACAATAAAATCCTTTGCAATCCCGGTGATGACTGAGGACGAGAGGATACAGTGACTCCAGCAGCTTTTTTAAAGCTGATGTTTGGACATTTTTGGTTTGAAAACAAATTAAATCAGTAATGACTTCGTCAAGAGTCATGTGGTCTGTAAATACTACAACACCAGAGTCAAGTACTGGACAATACTACACATATATACTTGTTACTACACTATCACAACACCAGAGTCAAGTACTGGACAATACTACACATATATACTTGTTACTACACTATCACAACAGGAGAGTCAAGTACTCGACAATACTACACATATATACTTGTTACTACACTATCACAACAGGAGAGTCAAGTACTCGACAATACTACACATATATACTTGTTACTACACTATCACAACACCAGAGTCAAGTACTGGACAATACTACACATATATACTTGTTACTACACTATCACAACACCAGATTCAAATAATGGACAATACTACACATATATACTTGTTACTACACTATCACAACACCAGAGTCAAGTACTCAACAATACTACACATATATACTTGTTACTACAGTATTACAACACCAGAGTCAAGTACTCGACAATACTACACATATATCCTCGTTACTACACTATCACAACACCAGAGTCAAGTACTCGACAATACAACACATATATCCTTGTTACTACACTATCACAACACCAGAGTCAAGTACTGGACAATACTACACATATATACTTGTTACTACACTATCACAACACCAGAGTCAAGTACTGGACAATACTACAAATATATACTTGTTACTACACTATCACAACACCAGAGTCAAGTACTGGACAATACTACACGTATATACTTGTTACTACACTGTCACAACACCAGAGTCAAGTACTGGACAATACTACACATATATACTTGTTACTACACTATCACAACACCAGAGTCAAGATAAAATAAGTATTTTATATTTATTCAACATTTAAAACCTTAGAAAACTTATGTCACGTTGATATATCTGTAGCTGAAAATCTTTGATGCTTCGCCCGCTGACAGGAAGTGAGCGCGTTCGGGGAGGAAGGCGAGGGCGACCACCTGGACGAGTGGACGGTCCAGTGCGGCGGCTCGGTCTGGGGCCGCGAGGAGTCGGTCCGGTTCCGTCACAAGGCGACCGACGCGCTGCTGTCGGTGACGGGCGAGCAGTACGGGCGACCCATCCACGGCCAGAGGGAGGTCCACGCCATGCTGGGCTCGAGCCCGCACAGCCTGTGGAGGACCATGGAGGGGGTCTTCCTCAAGCCCAGCGAGACCTCGGCGTCGGGTCCAGACTCCGGTTACTCTCACACGGAGTTCTGAAGACGCTGTGAGGCCGAACGAACTACGTCCAGGAGAAAATGTCTCTCTTAATGACGGGAAGACGTTTGTGTTTTTATACCACGAGCGGTTGAGAAACACTATTTCTGACGAACCGTGTCGGACTCATGATCCGCTCGAGTCCAACATCAGGTCAACATCGACGTGGACCTTCAAGACATGGAGGTCAGTGTTGAGCATCATGATCAAATCTTGTTACTCTGGAGGACAAACATCCAATTGTACGTCAACAAATGTACTTCATCGGAAGAAATACCTCATTAAAAGTATTTTCTGCTGCTTCTCACCGAAGTGATCTTAATTCTTTGACTCGTGTGAAGATGATTTGATGTTTCTTCTGAATGATGAGGATGAACTTGTTTTAAAGTGAGATGTTACTTTATTGATATCATTACTTGTTATTAGTCAATTATTGTTTACATTTAATTACTGAACCTGGATCAATGAATGTTTAATAATTGATCGGAGTGTGTTTGTCAAGAATCGATTGATCTGTATCACAATCAACTTTCTGTCCAAAGTAAAGTGAAGTAAAAAACTTTCTGGGCGCAGTTTTAGTGTATCTGCCAATCAAATGAGGTCTGAATCGGCAGATCTGTTGTGTGGAGTCCCTCAAGGTTCTGTTCTGGGTCCTTATTGTTTTTGCTGTACTTGATTCCCCTCGGTAAAATCATTCAGAGATTTCCAGATGTTTCTTATCACATTTTTGCTGATGACATCCAGCTCTACTGCTCTTTTGATCCAACTGAGCCCGAAAAGCTGAACTTCAGAGTCAATTGTTTGCTAGAAATCAAACAATGAGTGAAAACACTCTACAGCTAAATGTGGACAAAACTGAAACTCTGGTGATTGTTGATGATAAGATTCCAGGGTTGAGTCAGTACTTGGGTGACTTAGGTCAGTCTGTCAAACTGAGCCTGAGAAACCTGGGTGTTGTATTTGATAAAGACATGTCTCTTGTTCAACACTGAAGAAAACTGACCAGAAACTGTTTCCTTCAACTGAGAAAAATCTCTAAACTTAGGAAAATGTTGTCGGAACATGATCTGGATCTTATAATCCATGCGTTTGTTTCTTCTCGTCTGGACTATTGTAACAGTTTGTTTTCATGTCTTAACAAGAAGGATCGTCTCGTCTGCAGTTGATTCAGAACTCTGCAGCGAGAATTCTGACCCGCTCAGGTAGGAGAACTCACATTTCTCTGATCCTTAAAACTCTTCACTGGCTTCCAGTTTCTTTCAGGATCAACTTTAAAATTCTGGTTCTTACTTTCAGAGCTATTCATGGTCAGGCTCCTCCTTACATCACTGATCTGATCCAGCCTTACACCCCAGCTCGGGCTCTGAGGTCTGTGGATCAGAATCTACTTATGGTTCCACGCACACGGCTCAGGACCAGAGGAGAGAAATCTTTTCAGGCTGTTGCTCCTAAGCTTTGGAACGATCTTCTCTCTCTTTGCTCTTGATGATCTACTGACTCCTTTAAGAAACATCTTAAGACGTTTCTATTTGTTCAGGCTTTTCCTTGAATTTCTCGAACTCCTGTGTTGTTCTCAGTATTATCTTTATCTTTAAAGTATGTACCTTTTTGAGTATTGTTTTGATTGTTTAAGCGCTTTGTGACCCTGGTCTCGAAAAGCGCTATATAAATAAATATTACTTACTTACTTACTTACAATACAACGATATGATATATAGTGATAGTGTAGTAACAAGTATATATGTGTAGTATTGTCGAGTACTTGACTCTCCTGTTGTGATAGTGTAGTAACAAGTATATATGTGTAGTATTGTCGAGTACTTGACTCTCCTGTTGTGATAGTGTAGTAACAAGTATATATGTGTAGTATTGTCGAGTACTTGACTCTCCTGTTGTGATAGTGTAGTAACAAGTATATATGTGTAGTATTGTCGAGTACTTGACACTGGTGTTGTGATAGTGTAGTAACAAGTATATATGTGTAGTATTGTCGAGTACTTGACTCTCCTGTTGTGATAGTGTAGTAACAAGTATATATGTGTAGTATTGTCCAGTACTTGATACTGGTGTTGTGATAGTGTAGTAACAAGTATATATGTGTAGTATTGTCGAGTACTTGACACTGGTGTTGTGATAGTGTAGTAAAAAGTATATATGTGTAGTATTGTCGAGTACTTGACTCTCCTGTTGTGATAGTGTAGTAACAAGTATATATGTGTAGTATTGTCCAGTACTTGATACTGGTGTTGTGATAGTGTAGTAACACGTATATATGTGTAGTATTGTCCAGTACTTGACTCTGGTGTTGTGATACTGTAGTAACACGTATATATGCGTAGTATTGTCCAGTACTTGACTCTGGTGTTGTGATAGTGTAGTAACACGTATATATGTGTAGTATTGTCCAGTACTTGACTCTGGTGTTGTGATAGTGTAGTAACACGTATACATGTGTAGTATTGTCCAGTACTTGACTCTGGTGTTGTGATAGTGTAGTAACAAGTATATATGTGTAGTATTGTCCAGTACTTGACTCTGGTGTTGTGATAGTGTAGTAACACGTATATATGTGTAGTATTGTCCAGTACTTGACTCTGGTGTTGTGATAGTATAGTAACAAGTATATATGTGTAGTATTGTCCAGTACTTGACTCTGGTGTTGTGATAGTGTAGTAACAAGTATATATGTGTAGTATTGTCCAGTACTTGACTCTGGTGTTGTGATAGTGTAGTAACAAGTATATATGTGTAGTATTGTCCAGTACTTGACTCTGGTGTTGTAGTATTCACAGACCATATGACTCTTGACGAAGTCGTAACTGTTTTAATTTATTTTTAAACCAAAATATGTCCAAACATCGGCTTTAAAAGCTGCTGGAGTCACTGTATCCTCTCGTCCTCAGTCATCGCCTGGATTTCATTGTTCCTTCAGATGTGAATGACGTCACGACTGCTGCCACCTAGTGGTGACCGTCCCTCTGCAGCTTAAAGAGGAGCAGCAGATCTTTGACTCTTGTTATAATTATATTATATTATATTATAATAACAAGTTAGCTGCCAGTTGTGTAGTTGCTGCTAATCTGGATGTCATTGTACAGTAATATTTTAACAAGGTTCATAGTCATGGATGTAAAAAGTAACATTTTATATATTTTCTTTTATATTTTAATACTTCTTCCAACTAAACAACACTTTCATTTTCATCCTTGAAATCACAGCGCCCCGTCTGGCACGGAGTGGTAACTACAGGTTTACTTTCTTGCATCTGAGTTGTGTATTAAAAACATGTGACACACACTTCTATCAAAACAATTGTTTATTGCATAAACATGTGATTATATATATATATTTATATATATATATTTATTATAATATATTGATATTAACAGAAGAAAAATGAATTTTAAAAATAAGAGCTCGGTCGGTAACTATTGCTGTTTTTCTATCACGTGAATCCGTCTTTATTTCCACCGACTAAGAGTTAAAAACACGTTCTTTTTAAAAACACAACAGTTCAAATCATGTTCAGGACGTGGAGAAGATTCAAGTTCCTCAAACAGACGCTGGTTCAAATGTCAAGGGTCATGAGGCGACGACTCCATTGGCTCGTTGGTGACGGGGATCATGTGACCTCGGATTTGCATATTCATGAGAATGCCCTCCCGTTTGATTGACAGCTGGTGTGAACTAGAAAAACGTCGTAGAAAGTGATTCAAACGTCGAACATGCACAGATTTACACGTTTGTACATTTTTGCTGTGTTTGTTCACAAAAGTCTTTTTTTTTCACATTCGTCGCGGGTTTGAATCCACGCTCGCTCGACAACACGTTGTGACATCGCTCTTCTACACAAGTGTGCGTCCTCCGACCACGAGCTCGAAGTCGAGACTAGTATTCTACACTCTGGGCGACAAATGGTGTCGGAGGTGGGATGAGCATCACGGTTTTTGAAAGATGGATGATTCTGGGTTCACTTTGCTACACACACTTTCTTCTACACACACAGGCCGAGTCTCTGGTCAACCTCAACTTTTATTTTGAAAACAAGTCTTTTACTTTTTAAAACTGTTGCTAAGAAATTATCAATTTTAATTATTATTATGGACGAAAAGAGATTTAAGGTCTGCAAGTGTTTTATTGTGTAAATCCACCGACGCACTTTACTTTTGTAACTCATTTCCTGCCTGAACCATCATGTCAACACAATGCAGATAAAATAGAAATCAATCACAATTGAGCGAGTTTACAGGAAACTTCGCCGACGCTTTTGGATAAAAAATAAATAAAAATTTAAGTAAAAATATAAAAATAATAAGAAAAATAATAAGAAAAATAACGCTGTCACTCTGGGGCGGAGCTGATCCTCATCCTGTTCACGTCTACAATGGTTTACCATTGAATGACTTTTATTTTTTATTGAAATCGTTTTGTTTTTTTAAAGCAATAAAGTTTTATTTTTTTTTAAATAATTTAATTCAATAATTTTATATCGAAAGGTTGAATTTTTTGGTGTGGAATTCAATTAATTAAAAAAATAATATTAAATGCATTCTATTGTAATTCTAATAAATAAAGAATGTCGCTATAATAACGCAAACATTCTTATGTTAAATCTAACAACAAATAAAAAATACTGAATTTAGAACATTTTCAATCATTTGATTCACAAAGAGTTTAGAGAAAATATAAACGTTTTCTAACAACAACAACAAAAAACGATTATTTCATTCAATTATAAATATATATTTTAAAGCTTTTTTTAAAAAAGCTTAATAACATTTAAATAAAATAATTAAACGTTTCACGCTTTAAATGTTCAATTCTCTGATAAACTTCACTCGATATTTAATGAAAAAACATTACAAATGTTGAACTTATAACATGTTCTGCTCAGTTTGTATCGATTATTATGTTATTATATGTTATTATTAATGTTATTATATGTTATATATGTTATCATTTGTTATCAACAGTTGATCAGACTTGTGAGAAAGACCTTCGCTGGACACACACGTGTTGCAGTTCAGTGTCTCGCCTCGAGGGGGCGACATTCTCCGTCAG